>NC_064861.1:88484309-88766809 GCF_024139225.1 Suncus etruscus
GCTCAGAGGCCCAGAGTTGCAGTCCTGTCATACCTCTGCCAGAAAACCGGGCAGCTTCTATGGGTGTGGGCATGAGGAGCCAAAAAGGGGCGCCTGTCACATGCAGATTCCCAGGCCCTGCACAGACCCAGTGATCAGGCTGTCCAGCGGCCTTTGAGTGAATCTCGAGGAGTCACCTGATAGGACTGGGTCTTAGTTTGAGGCCCAGACCCACCCTTAGCCCACAATGACTTCTACTGAGGGGAGCCTTGCAACGGGTGTTTCCCACATGCCCCTGAGACGCCATTCCTCCAACTTGTGAATTTTTCTTCAGGACCTGAGGACAGAGGAAGCCTCAGAGTCAGTCTAGGGGGAGAAATAGGGGTGTAGGGCTCAGCTCTGCTTCCACACGAGCATACCCTTTCCTTTAAGGTCCCACACTTATGAAACAGGTCTGGGGAGATTTCATCTTTTCCCACATCATGGATCTTGGTTTTCTCAGTGGTTTGCAGTGCTGGGGACCAATTGTCACATGTTCCACCACCGACTGCCCCCACCCCTGATATTAATCTAATCAATACAATCAGTTTGATTCCCAGAACCTCAGATGGTCCCCTGAGTATTTTCAGTAGTAAGCCTTGAGCACTGCTGGGTGTGACTCAAAAACAAATATGAAACAAATATGAAAGAAAAGGGATCAACATGCTGAGAGACAGGAACCCCTAGGGGCTACAAGGTTCCGGTCCTCAGGATTGGATGCAAAGGGAGGTCTGGGGTGAGGGGATATGTGTCCAGGGTACTGATGCTCCTCCTCCTTCTCTTCTTTTTCCTCTCCCTCCTCTTCCTCTTCCTCTTTCCCCTCCTCTTCCTCTAAGTCTTGCATGATACTGGCCTGGGTCCAATCATGCCACCACTTCTCGTCTCTTGAGTCTTACCAGGAATGATCGCCAAGCCCAGATCCAGGATCAAATTCTGGCTGGCACTGACACTGTGACTCAAAAAACAAAGACAAAAAGAAGGGCCGGATTGATAGCAGAAAGGGTAGGGCGGTTGCCTTGCATGTGGCCTGGTTGGATTTGATCTTTATCTCCCCATATGGTCCCTAGTTGTGTATACAGGTGGTGGAAGACACATGGTATGAACCACATGAAAGGTGGTGTGAGAGAAAAAAGGCTGTGGCCCAAAGAGTTGCATCTCCGCATTTGCCAAGATTTTTCCCATGGAGGGTGTTTCTGCACATGGTTCAGGTATGGATGGATGGAGGGAGAGAAGTATGGATGGGTAGATGGGTGAGTAAATAACAGTGCCTGGGTGGATGAGAGGGTAGGAGGTTGGATGATGGATGAGTAGATGGATGCTGATTGGTTGGATTGACAACAGAGGGAGGGAACAATGACAGATGGAGAAGATTCACAATGATAGGAGATGGGTTCAGTGCTTCTCAGAGTGGGCATTACCATCCCTGGGGTGCTAGGATGGTCCAGGGTGATAATTGATAGCCTTGGATGCAGCTGGGCAGACACTTTCTGTGTGTTCACCCAAAGAAGGCAGGGTTTGAGGCCGGAGACATAGTACAGTAGGTTGGAAACTTTTCTTGCACACAGTTGACTGGGGTTCAATCCCAGAACTGCATTTGGTTCCTGGAAAACCCCCAGGAGTCAGCTCTGAGCACTGCTGGGTGTGGTCCAAAAAACAAAACTAAAGAAAGACTAAGATTTCCCCAAGGTGGCTGTACTATATATTTCCTGAGAACTCAGGAATCAGCTCAGATTGACCTCAATCCCAATGAAGAACTTGGGGCTGGAAGAACAGTTCACTCAGGGGCTGCCCTCAAGGTGGAAAGCACTAGGGAGGGGACAGCAAGGGGGCTGTGGGGGCCTTGATGGGAGTAGAAGGTTTATGGGTGCTGGGCAGAGAGGCTTAGGGTCCCAGTGCAGGAGGAGGAAAGGACACCCGGTTCCATCACGGCACTGACAGAGGGCAGGAGGTCAGCCTAGGGGCTGTGCTGGGCCTCAGCTCAGGGAAGGGTCCGTGTGACCCTCCATAGGACATAAGACAGTGTCATGGACCCAGGAGCCTTCAAACCTGGTCTGAACCTCAGATCTAGGGATGAGGAAGGAGGAGCCTTAAACCATAATAGAGGAAATTGTCCCCAAACTTTCTTCCCCTCGAACACCCCCTCCTTCAGAACTTTCTTGCTTTCTGTTTTTCCATCCCCAGCTCTCCTGTCATCCTTCTAGGGAGCACAGGAAGCAGGGAGCAGGGTCTTCTGTGCCTGGGTCTGGACCCCCGCATCAGATGCTCAGTGACAGCCCTGCTGAGAGAGGTAGGAATATTCTAGTCTCCCAGGCACTGTTATTGTCTCAGGCTCTATAGAAAGGCACCTGTGGACAGATCGATAAGTGCTGCCCTGAGGAAAGGACTCTGAATCCTCATGGCAATGCCTCCCAGTGCTCATGAAGTCTGGGGAGTGGGTCTGGGTGTCCCCCAGTGAGCAACCCAGAAAATAATGTGGGAGCATCAGTGTCAGGTGTGTGAGCCTCCCCAGAGCACCACAGCTACAGGGAGGGGAAGAAGAGACAGGAAGAGTGAGAAGAAAATACTAGAAAGAAATGTTCTTGGAAAAAGATGTTATCAATTAACTGCAAGTTGTTAACAGAACCTTCCAGGGAACAACAGTCTTAGTCACTCTCAGCTCTCACGATCTGTCTGATTGTGGCCTTGGTGCTCATGGTCCTCGGGGCCCTGATTTATTTTCACCATTTCAGAAAGTCCCATGAGTGTCTCATCTCTGGAACATTCCCCACTGGCCTGACAGGCCCCTCTGAGCCACTATAGCCTCCTGAGTCGAGAGGCCTGGCTTGTCCCTCCACTTGGCCTCGGTCATGAATGAGAAGGGGGAGTCTCCTTTTCCTAAAGTCTCGGGCACAAATCTCTGGGTCTTCCCTGACTGCCTGCTGCTTTCTGATGTACCTGCTCTGTGCCCCCAAATCAGGATCCACGCAGCACCTCAGAGAATGAAGAGTTTCTATCATAACCTCAGGACAGGATGGTGTCAGAGCATTGTGGAACTGAAATGGAGAATGAGGCAGGGACTAAGGCAGAGATAAAAACTGGGATTAAGCAGGGGACTGAGGCAGGGACTGAAGGGACAACTGAGAAGGGGACTTCAATGGAGAATAAAGCAGAGAATATAGGAGAGAATAAGGCTGAGAAGAATAAGACTGAGAAGGCAGAGAAGGAGGAGAATGGGGTAAGTGAGGGGTGGGTGATGGTTTGAGGGGCGAGAGGTCTACACAGAGCCCCATCCCATTGTGGATTTTACTCCCAAGAAACACCCCTGTACTGCACTCAAAACTGTTCCTTTGCCCACAGAACTCCTCCCCAACAAGTGGGTTATTTAAATGTCTGTTCTCGAGTTAGATCTGGTTTTTTTTTTTCATGCTTTTTTTATTTGTTTGTTTGGGGCCACACCCAACCTTGCTCAGAGTTTACAAAGCTTTACTGTGCTCAGGAATCACTCCTGGCAGTACCCATGGGACCATATATGATGCTGTAAATCGAGCCTGGGTCAGCTGTGTGCTTGGGTCTGATTTTCGTTTTGGTGTTTGTGCTCTTCCTGACTCTGCCCCAGGGTAACTCTTACTGGTACTCCGGGGACCTTGAGGTGCAGGGACTCAACCTAGTCCTCCTGCATGAGAACAGAACTTAGGGCAGCTGAACTATCTCGCCTACATACAAGCTTTTATTTTTTGGTTAGCTTGTTTGTTTTGTTTTTGGGCCACACTGGGGCTGTGCTCAGCTGTTACTCCTGGCTTCAATTGCTTCTAGAAGGATTCAGGGAGACAGATGTGTCCTCAGAATTGAACCTGGGTCAGCCACATGCAAGGCAAGTGCCCACTTATTGTATTGCCACTCTACCCCCAGGGATGTGTGTTTTAGTGCCCCCCCCCCGACTCCTTTATGTCCACATCTGGAGAAGTTGCTCAGCTTTCGGAGAAGGACCCTCAGGCCTGTACCTCTGAAACACTGGGCTTCAGGGGGAGTCTGGGTGGTTTTATTTGCAAGGGCCTAACAGGGCCTGGACCTATAGTGCAGTAGGAGAGGCACTTGCCTAACACATAGGCAACTAAGATTTGAACTCTGGCACAGCATATGTTCCCTGAGCCTTGCTAGGAGGGGTCCCTGAGCATAGAATCAAGCATAAGCACTGATTACTGTCCTACTGATGTGGAGAGGAAAACAATTTGAAAGGTTCTTGCAGGTTAAGGTTGTTTCTATCCTCTACTACTGATGGCTAACCTTTTGGAGCCCGAGTGCCCAAACTGCCGCAAAATGCCCGGTCCCCCCAATGGCCAGTCCGGCCCTGTTGCCAGGTGAGCTGCAAAGCAGACACCAACACACTCATCTCCCACTGCCCTGAATATCTTAATTGCAGACCTTCCCTAGTGCCAGCTGCAAGGCCTTCACTTGCCACCACTGGCACGCATGCCATAGGTTCGCCATCGAGGCTCTAGGCTGTCTCCATAAAGATTGAAGCTGATAGACATTCTTTTTTTTTTTTATGGTTTTTGGGTCACACCTGGCAGTGCTCAGGGGTTATTCCTGGCTCCAGGCTCAGAAATTGCTCCTGGCAGGCACGGGGGACCATATGGGTTGCCGGGATTTGAACCAATGACCTCCTGCATGAAAGGCAAACGCCTTACCTCCATGCTATCTTTCCGGCCCCGCTGATGGACATTCTTAAAGCTGCCACCAGGTCAGCTCATTGTCCAGCTGTATACATGTATTTGTTCTCTAAAGAGAAGTAAACAACTCATGAAAAATCCAGGGTACACTGGCTTGCAGCTTAAAATGGGAACATGCTCTGGAGGAAGGGCCAGCTAACTCCCAGCCCTGCAGCTGCACCCACAACCCACAGTCACCCCCAAAGCAATGACCCAACTTCACCAACTTACCACTGATCTCTGCAAGGGATCTCACCCACCAAAATGACTTTTCACTAAGAACTCTGGAGTTTTCATGGATTGAGTTGGGACAACCTCTTTCTTCTCAGATACTTCCTGAGGCCTGACAGTTCTAAACACGACCAACAATGTCAGCCACAAATCTTGGGATTTCTGGGCCAAATGTGACTATGTGACACCTTCATGTTTTTCAATGCTGACACACCAGTTGGAGGCCATCCAAATAGATGCCACAGTTGCGTAGAAGCCACCTAAGGTCGATAAACAAAGCCAATGACATAAAACGATCAACCAGAAAGAAACAGTTAGTAAGCCTTTAGACAGCAATTTATTAATTTTCTTTTGCTGAAGGTTTTCCTCCCTTAGATTAACAAACAATATAAGTTAAATCGTTATACCTGCCAGGGCAACAGGCTGCGAGGTGTGTGGGAAACTGAGAGAAATGATGTAGGTAATGTTACACTGATGGTGTCATTGGTTTTGGAAAATGGAATACCAGAAAGAATTGCATTATGAATAATTTTGTAAACCACAGTTTACATAAATAAATAATATTAAAAAAAACACTTGTGGGTGGCAGGAGAAGGGGTGCATTGGTGGTGAGAATGTTGCACTGGTGAAGGGGGGGGTGTTCTTTTTGTGACTGAAACCCAACTATAGTCATGTTTGTAATCACGGTGTTTAAATAAATAATCATATAAACCACAACTTAAGCTGGCACTACATGAGACATGCCGGCAGAGGGCGCATGGTGCAGGGACTGACCTGGAGACTCTGGGGTTGCAGATGTCCTGACACAAACCCCCCCCCCCCCCCACCCGACTGGCTGCTCACTCCAGCCAGAACTCAGGGAGTCCCCTCTGAAATATAACCCAGGTGTAAGTTTGGGGTTCCCAGCTCTACCATGGCTCTGTCTGGACTAGAAGGATTCAGGGCAGAGCTTTGCTGGTTTCTCTCTGGGACCCCATAAGATTGGGGTTCACCGAGGTGCTCAGTCTTCTGCTGGTTTTCATTGACCACCTATAGAAACCTGTGTGCAACCAAAATGGAAAGTCAAAATTCCATTTGTCTTTGAAACCAGTGACTTTCACTTGCTGTGTTTGATATAGCCACTGAACAGACAGAAAGGTGGAAAATCAGCTGCTACCCAGGAGGTTAATCTGGGCCAGCCTGAGGCCAGGCACTGGCCAATGATGGTCAGAACAGGGCCAAGGTTGAACCCACTGAGTTAAAACTTCTTCCTAAGGCTGCACTTTGTGGTGAAGGGCCCTGAGAAGAAGCATCCTCGGAGGATGACTCTGTATTTCCTGCACCGTCTCCAGGCAGAGCCCCATTAGTGAAAAGGGGAGGAGGGACCATTGTTGATCTGACATCATAGAACACACATTGTTGGGGTGATTATTGCTGCTGTTTGGGTTTGGGCCGATTATTGCTGCCGTTTGGGTTTGGGCCACACTGTTCGGTGCGCAGGGCTGACTCCTACCTCTGTGCTTAGGGATTCTCCCTGGTGGGGCTCAGAGGACCAAATGGGGTTCCAGGAATGGAACCCAGGTCAGCCAACTGGTAGGCAAGTACCAACCCAGTGAGCTCTCTCTGGCCCCTAACATGGCATTATTGTTCCGGGGGAACATTTATAACACAGGTTGGGAGAGGGTCGGGGGTCCTGCACAGATGGGACTTATTCAAACTTTCAGTCTCTGCTGTGAATCCTGCCCCTCTCTGGTCTTTCTCCAGGTCAAAGGCGCTAGGAACAGTGACCACTCACAAGTTGCCTCCACAGATCAGGAATGTTCTGATGGGCCCAACACAGCACTTAGTCCTCCAGCAGTTCCTCTAGCCAATTGTCACTGTCAGCTCCACTTCAGATAGGGGGAAACTGAGGCACAGATTCTTTTGCTCCTGTCGCACAGTGAGAGGTGGGAGGTGAGCATGGGCCCTTGGCAAAGTGCTGACTCCCATCAAAAGGCTCTTGTGAAAATCTTTTCTGTGTATCAAAACTCAATGAAACAAACTATCAAAAACAAGGATAAAGAATGAAATAGATACTTTTCCATGTCTAGTTCATTCCAGGTGGTGTTCAGGGGATCATGTGGTGCTAAGTATCAATCACTGGCTCCATTCTTGTAGGGGACAAGAATGAGATTTCACCAGCATGAGGTGAGGAGGAGAGATAATGGAAGCAGGTCCCACTTCTGAAAAACTAGAAATGTTTCTCAGATCCGTAATCCAGGGAGATCCAGCATCAATATTGTTGGGCATCTAGTCAGAGAAACTGCATCCTCTGGCGATGGTTCCATATTTTCTTGGAAAGAATATTTTGAGTGTTTGTTTTGGAGCCACACCTGGAGATGCTCAGGGGGTGCAAACACACATGGGGCTGTGACTGATTGTGACTTCAGTGAACAGGAAAATAACAGCCTGGTAACATCCAACACACACACACACACACACACACACACACACACACACACACACACACACGCACGCACATTTTCTCTGTCTTCTCTTTCCTGCAAGGGCTGAAACACCACTCAGGGGTCACTCAGGACATCCCTGGAGACTGTTGGGCTTAGGAGGAGGTTGCTTACACAATGTACATTTTGAAAAAAATAAAATTTAACAGAGATTTTCTAACTCTGAAGTAGCCCAAATGCATCAAAACCACCTCCCTTTGACATTCCCCTCTTTGGAGAGAGGAAACTGAGGCACTGACCAGATGCAGAAATTTCAGGCCCGTCCCAGAGGTGGGGGGCCTCCCACCCAGGGGACCCTCAAAACTGTTTCTGCCCTCTCCCCTCTCCCAACTCTCTCAGCAGCTTCATGCAGGAGAAACTGTTCTGGTTCCCTCTTGAAATTCTTTCTGAGGGGGAAAGGCCAAATCCAGAGCCCAGAGCTGCTGTTTGAGGTTTGGTCTGATGTACCTAGGTCCCAGCACTTCTGGCCCAGCGGGGAATTAGAGGGGGACACACCATTGCCTGCAGTCTACCACCCTCGAACCACACTTCACACTCAGGAGACATTTTCTGAGACCGTGCTGAGCTCAGACTGCTTCTGTAGCGGGTTCCCTGTTAAGGGAGTGGTGGCCCTATTAAGGGAACATTTGAGGGTGGCAGGAAGTAGTCACTGGGGGGAGGGGGGAGTGTAGCCAATGAAAAAATTTACAGCCAGATGTTTAGGTCAGGAGTGTTGTGGGGAGTTGTGCTCCTTCTGTGGGGTGACTGAACCCCGTGCCTGGAGTCTCTGCTTTCCTGAGAGCTGCAACAGGACCTGCAGGGCCTCTGATCCTGCCCCTGGGGTGTCACGTAAGTAGCAAAACCTGGGGAGGGCTCAGAACCTGGGGACCTGAGGCCCCAGCACAGGAAGAAGGGACCTCTCAGGAGCTCTGTTGGATGTCCAGAATTGTGGCAGCAGAAGCAACAGCAGAGGCAGTCCCAGCTGGGGAGAAGGCTGGGTGATGAGAGAGTGGAGGGAACCCAGCGGGCTTGATCAGGGGCGAATGGACCCTCCTGACTCAGTCTTATCCACTTCCCGGTGATTTGGTCTGTGCTGGAAGCCACCTGGGTCTGATTTTTGGCCCAAAGGCTGTTGGAGTGATTTTTCCCCTCCACTTTGAAATTCCTATATTAGTTACCCTGAGACTGCTCACCCAGCAAAACTGTTTCCTCTGGGGGAGGAAACTGAGGCTAGACCCAGAGACCACCATTTTCTTAGTTTTGTTTTATTTGCTTTGGGGCCACAAATGCCCACACTCAGGGTTTATCCTGGCTTTGTAATCAAGAATCACTCTCGGAGGGCTAAGGGGGTCATTTGAGATGCAGGGACCGAACCAGGATCAGCCACATAAAAGGCAAGTGCCTTCCCTTCTGTACTGTCTGGACGCATCTGGGCACTTTCTAATGCTGCACTTGGAGGAGAGGAACATGAAGGGGACAGAGCCCCAGTCACTGGGACACCCCCTGTGGTGCTCAGAGATCATTGGGTCAGACCTGCAGAGGTGCAGGGGAGCAGACAAGGTCGCCCCTGGAAGGCAGCACCTTACTTGCTGGATATGGCAGGGGCCTGAACCTCAGCTTTTAACACTGAGAACTCTTCTGACAGATGGGTCTGGAGGGTGAAACCTGCCCAGCTCAGCCCTGTACTGGGTCTGTCAAATCTTCAGCACCTCTGCCTGAGTCCCATTGAAGTGCTCTTTGGGGCATTGAAAGGGGAAGGGACTCCTGGGACTGGGAGTTTGGGAAGCGAGTCAACATAGCCCTAGGGAACACTAAGTGTGATTTCATTGATTCTGATTAGAGAGATTAAGCTCCAATTTCATCTTGCAAAACCTTTACACATCTTACAAAAATGTACATGATTCTGCACCAAGTTCTGCACAAGTGATGTCTGTTCTTTGTATGGTCCTTTATGCTTGGCTCCTCCTTCCTTCATTAATGTGAATGTTTCCTGCAAACCTACTGGGATATGGATGATCTGTGATGTCACCACCTCTGTGGGGCAGACATAGACCCAGAGACTGACAAACATACAGTTCTGGGGTGAAGGCTCTGATCTTGCTTATGCTATTCAGGGGTGATCAGGCCTTAAATGTGTCCCCTGTGGCTGCCGGGAGTGACTCTTAAGTGACTCTTAAGCCCTGAGCACTCCTCATAGAGGCAAAATACACTCTCACCCAAAGGGAAAAAAGCTCTCCTTGGAGCCTATGTCAGAGCCCCCAGGAGCTATCTGGGAGAGGACAAAAGAAACTTGAGGGAGCAAAGAGAGCAGGAGAAAGGACCCCCTCAGAGCTGCCTCTGCCTCTGCTCAACCCTGTGCTGGCCTCTGGGGCCCATGGTATCGGGGCCCCATAAAACACTATGGACAGGTTTATCCTGACAGCACACTCAGAGACAAATACACCAACATACTCAGAGACAGACATACAAAGACTGTCAGACACAGACAGACAGACACATATACACAAACTTTCATGCCCACAGATAAGCACAAACACAAGAGACAGAAGAAATCTTTAGAGCTGATAAGTTTTGGGTGTCTCTTCTGGGTAGGCAGGAAATTTGGTAGAAACATGTGGTTATGGGCCAGAGAGACAGCATGGAGATAAGGCATTCGCCTTTCATGCAGAAGGTTGGTGGTTCATATCCTGGCATCCCATATGGTCCCCCAAGCGATTTCTGAGCATAGAGCCAGGAGTGGCCCCTGAGCGCTGCTGGGTGTGATTCAAAAACAAAAAGAAAAACAAAAAACAAACCAACAAAAAATGTGGTTATTTGATAACTTTTTTTGCACCAAGAACTTTTATTATTTCTGTTGCTTTTTTTCTTCTCTCACTGTCTCCTCCTACCCTCACTGGAGCTGTGGTGCTGTGGGGAGCCTCATGCATCCAGCTCTGGTACTCTCGCATGGTTCTCTGGGTGCTCGCCGGGGAACACCCAGGCGTAATCCTAGAACCCCTTGAACATTGGGTCCCCCTATGTGAGGAAGCCATTTCTATGAGGACATAGGGGCCTTTCCTGGAGCAGTGCCCATCGCTCTGTTCACAAGGTGAACACTTCTGAGGAGATAACAACAGCACCTGGAAAGTCTAAAACATTTTCTCCTGCCTCTCTCGGCAGGGCTGTCACTGGGTTTACCAAAGGTGGTTGTTCCAGCCTCAAAGAACATCTATGACTTGTGGATGGGGAGAAGGGGTGCCACTTCAAAGGGTGTCTGACCATGTGATCAGGTGTGAGGGAGGTCAGGCACCCAGGAAGTCTGTGGTAAAAAGAAAAAAGAACACACTCCCATCCATTTCTGTTCCGCTGAAGACTGGCCACAGCTCCCACACATATTAGTCATGGGGCTGTCACAGTATAATCTGGTGCAGCGGAGTAGGGGTTCCACACATGCTGGTTGTGGGGCTCACAAGGGAGGAGGTTTCATACGTGAGGCTGTGGTGCTCACCGGGATTTCTGCTATGCTCACATATTTTTATCTACATCAGTACTCAGGTCCTGACTGATGGGACTCACAGGAACTCCCCTTCTTTAGCTGTGCTGCTCGCATATCCTGGGCTATGCCCAGTGATCACACTCAGGGCCGCCACCAGGACAAGAATTGGAGTCCAGTAGAGTCACTGGACCCAGCTCAGTACATAGGGAAACCCGTGGATTGAACTCAGGGTCTCATGCTTGCAAGACAGGTTCTTCAGGCCAGGGAAACCCCCACTTAAGACTCAATTCTTAGAGGTTCTCTGCAGAGATACATTAGCAGCTTTTGAACCCCTCTCTCCTCCATGACATCAAACTCCACAGTCTCTTCATCTTCAACATTACACAGAAACTTCCTGGGATGGGCCGGAAAGATAGCATGGAGGTAAAGCATTTGCCTTGCATGCATAAGGTCAGTGGTTCTAATTCCAGCATCCCATATAGTCCCCCAAGCCTGTCAGGAGTGATTTCTGAGCATAGAGCCAGGAGTAACCCCTGAGCACTGTTGGGTTTGTGACCTCACCAAAAAAAAAAAAAAAAAAAAAAAGAAAAAAGATAGAAAACTTCCTGGGATTATTTCTCTTAATAGCTGTCTAGTAAACAAAGACACCTTTGGTGCCATTTCTATCGATAAATCTATCACCATTCCAGACATTGAACCATTTGACGATGCCCAGCCAGGATTTGGATTGCCAGCAATGGCTTGTCTACCTGATCCAGTGCTTGAGGCCCGGGGGGTATGTCTGGTTGAACCATTTTCAGACTTTGTGTCTGCAGAAATGATGGTAGCTGGTTCATCATTCTAAGACCTTTAGATCAAGAACTCATCACCACAAGGAAGGAACCCTTCCCCTCATGGGGCATGTGTGTAGGAAAATCCCTAGGGAGTCTGGCATGTAAAGTCCAGAGTGAATAATGCAGGTAGATGGACCAGAGCAATATCATGTCATTCAGAACAGGAGATATGTGGACCGATGTTTCAGTGAAAGGCACAGCACATTCAGTTGTGCTCAAGGGGGGCTGTCATAGAGATAACCCAACAGAGGGTCAAGTCACTCTCCATCATTGTGGTCTTCTCTGGTCTCTGTGTTCCTGTTCAAGCACGAGTTGTAAAATAAAAATAAAAATCTGCGCGTAGGTGAGACCCCTTAGGCAGATGGGTCTGATGAAGCAGGGTGATAGCTGAGAAATAATACACCAAGCCTGTGCATTAAAGTCTCATTGAAGTTTGTTTGCTTTTTTGCTTCATGGCCTTTCTGCCTCATGGCCTCTCTGCTACGTGCTGCCTCTCATGCCCAAAGCCAGACTTCTTTTATTCAAACCAATTCCCAATCCAAGTGGGGAATGGTCAAGTCAGATACAAAAGCAACTATCCAGTGTGTTTTACATCTCAAAGGAACAGGTTAGGGAAAAAGGAAGTTGAGGGAACACCGTTGTTTAGGGCTGTTAATATCACTTTACAGAAACTCGTGGTTTGGGACCCAGGACTCCAAAACCAGGGAGGAACTCCCCTACTTTAGAGTCCCACAGTTCTAACATGGGGCTGGGGAATGGCTTCCTGCAGTGACGTACTGAAATTCATTTAAGTCTCTTTTATTGAATTAGTGATTTTGCACTGTCAGGGTCCAAACTCGTATCTCACACATGAAATCATGTGATAGAACAGGCCCGTTATGAACCATCAACCAACCCTATCAATAGAACTGAGCCCCATCTGGCTTTGAGATTGATTATAAATATACAATCAATATAGCTGTGCCTCAACCCTTCCAGCTGTCCATCATGAACCAAAAAGGAAGCCTGAGGTTGTGGCTTTAGGTCTGGCTCTGACTCTCAGAAACTGTGGGATCCTGTACTATGGGATCCCCTCTGGGTCTCAGTTTCCCACCTGGCAGGGACTCCCCAGCTATTCCTGAGAGTTTCCTACTCTCAGGGGCATCTCAGGCAGGAGACCCGGCTGGTCACAAACCTCCAAGCCCTCCTCCCACCTTGTACAGTGACACCATAGGAGGGACAATAATGGCTTACACAGGCAGAGTGACGAGGGCACAGTACTCGGGGCTGCTCCATATCCTTAGGTAACCACCCACCCCACTGTCCAGATGGGGAAAAAGAAAGTTGAGGAAACACCGTTGTTTACCTGGGGACAGACTCAAAGGCTGGAGTGAGGTTGAGCACAGTCTGGCTGGGGCCGCAACAGGTGGGAATAGCCTTCTTCACTTCTTAGTGTGGCTTGTGCCAGGGGTAGGACAGAGACCCACAGATCTCCCCTGGTGTCTCATAGGTCTCTGCTCTGTACCAGCTTTCATACCAGACTTTGTTATAGAACTGCCCTGGCCCCCAGCTGCTGTCAGGTCACATTTTCAGCAGCTGTTTCCCATCAGGCCCTTTCAGAACATACAGGCATTTCCTCTGTCCCCTCCTTTCTGGTAGCTATAAAGGTGTGTCTCCTAGCAGGGACACAGGGGACAACTGGGAGGACTGTCCTTCTGCCCTCAATGACCTGTCCCTAGATTAGAGCCCATTACTTGCTGAAATCTGAAAGGGGGGGGCTCCCTCACTCAGTATCTTTTCTTTTTCTTTTTGTTTTGTTTTTGTTTGTTTGTTTTGTTTTGTTTTGGGGCCACACCCGGTGACACTCAGGGGTTACTCCTGGCTATACGCTCATAAATAGCACCTGGCTTGGGGGACCATATAGGACACCGGGGGATCGAACCACTGTCTGTCCTAAGCTAGTATGTGCAAGGCAGATGCCTTACCTCTAGTGCCACTGCTCCGGCCCTCTCACTCAGTATATGAGCTGAATCCCAGCCTCATGTCCTTGTCTGCAGAATCCAAACCAGCCCGGCTCTGGGGGCATTCAGGACAGAGCCCAAGTAGAGGGAGCAGCACAGGCCTGATGGCTCAGAGGGATTGTGGCTCTTGAAGGCTTAGAACTGACAGACGTGTGGGGAATGTTCCAGAAAGGAGAAAAGGAACTTTCTGAAACACAGGAAATAAATCAGGGCTAGGTGCACAACAGACAAGAGTACTATCACAATTGGAAGAATGATTGTGAGATCCGATGGTGACCAGGATTGTTCCCTGGAAGGTCCTGGAGGGAGGAGGGGAGATAGGGATTTAGGAATGAAGACTTTGGTGTTCACTCTGTCCAGCAAAACTCTCATGTCCTCCCTTTAGGCAGTCCAACTCTAACTCCAGTCTCAGGGGATTGGGGCTAGACCCAGGAATGGCCAATCAGTTTCTGCATTGCACTGTAATTGGTGCAAGAGCTAAGGACAGTCTTGGGTTCAGGGGTCAATCAGACAATGTGGGGGGCAGGAGCATGCTGGCCAAGAGTGTGATGTGTTTCCATCTCTTGCACCCTAGTAAGACCCCTAGAACCTGCCTTGAGAGAGCACTGAGAAAAGAGCCAAAGCATACAAGCAAACAAGTATTGGTTCTTCTCCAGCTATACTAATGAAGGGGGGGGGGAGGGAACCAGAAAAGCCCATGTGTCCCTGATGACTGAGGGCACAGGTGGCCTCAAAACAGATCACTACAGGGAAATGGGGGACAATAAAGAACATTTCTTAGTCACATACAATTGTGGCCTCTATACTGAGTCAACTCTGCAGTGCCTTTCCCTAATGTGCCTTTTTTTTTTTTTTTTTTTGGTTTTTGGGCCATACCCGGCGATGCTCAGGGGTTACTCCTGGCTGTCTGCTCAGAAATAGCTCCTGGCAGGCACGGGGGACCATATGGGACACCGGGATTTGAACCAACCACCTTTGGTCCTGGATCGGCTGCTTGCAAAGCAAATGCCGCTGTGTATCTCTCCATAATGTGCCATTTTCTAGATCAACTTGGATGCTTGCTCCAGCAGCTACAATGCTGGAGCTAGGCCTCATCTTAGAAAAGGCCTTCTGAGATCAAGAAATAGGCCATGGCAGGAAAGTGGTGAGCATTCTGGCAGCTGAGGGGCTCCTCACCATGGACTCCAATCTCCCCCTCAGAGGCAATCCTACTGGGCCTTCTCCTGGGGTATCTGTGTTCCCCAGTGTCCCCTCACCTTGCTACAGAAATGTTATGGCTGCCTGGGCTTTCTTCAGGGTGTTGGAGACTCAGCAGATAAAAGTAGTCTTGATATACTCCTCTGAGGGCTGAAATAGAAGCTGGGTACCCTGAGGTACCACAGAGTGGGACAGAGGGCCCATGGTCTTGGGGGACAACAGAGAGTAAGAGTATGGCCTCTGCTGGAGCTGGAGAAACATGGTCTGAAGACACCACAGCAACTACTGCATCTGTGCCCCAAGGTCAGAGATCACTAGAGTCCCCTGACTATCCCTCTCACTTTCTAGAACAACTCAGAGGGCCCAAGGCCCCACCTCAGATTATCTAGAATTTTCCAGTCCATAGGGCCTCCACTTTCCCTGGCTCCTGATTCTCCTGTTGCTACCACCAACAACCTAGTGACATGAGGGAACTTTATAGATCAGAGCTCATGGCCCTCCTCTGCTCAGAAGTCCTAGAACTCTTGTTCTTTCTCCCTGCATCCACACCAGCACTGGTTCTTCTTGTTCTTAGTAATGTGTGCCATTCTCTAGTATGAGATGATACATCAGTATTACTTTCATTTGCATGTCCCTGAAGATCAGTGATATGGAAAACTTTTTCATGTGCCATCTATTTCTTCTTGGGGGAGACTGAGTCACAGGGAGCCTGTCCTCTGCCCGGGGATATTCTCAGAGGCTGGAGTGAGGCTAAGCACATTCTGGTTCTGGGGCCACAAGCATGGAATCACCTCTTCCATCACCTCCTCCATCACCTCTTTAATGCAGCCTATGCTCAGGGGCTATATAAAGAGCCTGAGATCTGTTCTGGGGATTGACAGGTCTCTGCTCTGTCCCAGCTACTGTCCCTGGCTCTGTCCTCGGGGTTTACGCCTGACTCTGTGCTCCAGGATTACGCTCAGTGGTGGCCCAAAGACCATATATCAGGTTTAAAGCAAGTCAGTCACATGGAATGCAAATATCTTACCAACTTTACTATCCCTCAGGCCCTCAGATGGTTATTTGCTTCTTTGGTTTTTGAAACACACCCAAAAATGCTCAAAATTACTCCTGGCAAACTTGGAAGTCCATGTGGGATGCCAAAGCTCAAACCTGGTTTGTCTGTGACCAAGGCAAGTGTCCTATTCACTGTACTTTACTGCCACAAATGGAGATTTTTTTAAGCAAAGTATTTTCTAACAAGTTAATATGTAGGAATCTTAGTCATTTCAAATCTTTTAACAACCCAGAGAATCATATGCTACCCCAGTTCACTTCTCCAGTCCCCACAACCTACCCTACCCAGGTAACTCCCTCTTGCCCCCCCAAACCATCTTTTACCATCCCCAGCTTGCAGGTGACCACTCAGCTGAGCACCCTGGGGTTCCTACCCTTCTAGATCTGGGCCTCCTCAGCCTATATCCCTTCTTTCCTCCTCCCCACAGGGGACCAGAAGGTGGTCTTGCTGGCATTCCCTGAGGTGCATGGATCTCTGGGAGACAATGTGAACCTGACCTGTGTCCTCACCAGGGACCCCAATCCTTCCTTCAGAAGTGATTCTGTTGGTCCTGATTCACCTGGGGTGTCTGTTACCCCCAACATCTGTTCACCTACCTGGGAGCAGGACTCTCCTGGATGCCTTGGCCGCCCCCTAGGAGTCAGGGCAGATAAAGGGTGTTGATGGACTCCTCTGAGGGCTGGAGAAGGAGCCAGGTGCCCTGAGGTTCAGCATAGAGGGTCAGGAGCCCATGGTCCTGGAGGACACAAGGGTGAGAGCATGACCTTTGCTGGAGCTGGAGGTACAAGGACTAAAGACCCCACACCACCTCCTGCTTCTGTGCCCCAAGGTCAGAGGTCCCTGGAGTCCCCCAACTGTTCATCTCACTTGCCATATCTGCTCAGAGGAGCTGAGGCCCCACCTCCGACCATCCAGAACATTCCAGTCTTCAGGGTCTGTGTGGCCTCTACATCCCTGACTGTCCAGGATTCTGAAACCCCATCACTACCCACAAACTTGGTGGAGAGAACCTAGTAGAACAGAGCTAATGGCCCTGGTTTTGCTCAGACCTTAGCAATTTCTGCCTGACTCAGTGGGAAGCCAAGTTCTTGGCTGTTATGGAATCACACAGAGGGACTTGGAGTCCTAGAAAATGTTGAAAGTTTTCAGGAATTTGGGGCTCAACTGATTGTACGGTGGGTAAGAACTTGCCTTGCACACAACAACACAACCGAATCAATTCCCACATGGGCAGATGCCAGCTTGGGATCCTCAGCAGTACTCCTGAGATTCTTCTGGGCTAGAAGGACTCACAGAACTCAGCAGGGCTGTGCTGGTTTCTCACTAGGACCTTGTGGTATCTGGGTCAGATTAGAAGTCCCTGGAGCTCCCCTAACTGTCTCTCTCACTTTCCAGAACAACTCAGTGGGCCTAAGGTCCCACCTCAGAGCATCCCCAAACTTCCTTTCCTCACATCCTGTGTGGCCTCCACTCTCCCTAACTTCCCCTGGACCTGCCTGTCACCACCCTATCTTAATGGCCTGAGAGAAGTAACAGTTTGTTGACCTTTAAAGAACTTGATAGAATCAACCTCATGGCCCTCTTCTGCTCAGTAACCCTGAAAGGAGGAAAGCCAAGTCCTTAGGTTGGGTCTCCAGAGCTGCTGCTGACACATCATATCCAGTTATCTATTGCCCCCCCCCCTCCACCAGACCCAAGAATATATTCCCAGCCTCCCACCTCAGATCTGTATCAGCCCCAGGACTCAAGCGCTGTACTCATAACTTTTAGGGTCCAGGTTCCCTTCGGGTGTCACAGCTCAGGCGGGTCTCCCTGTGGCCCTGCTGCCCGGTGTCATTAAGATGGAGACCTGGGGGGCTTCTGTGAAGGCAACAGGAAAAGGCTCAGAGACAGGAGCTCCCCTGGGCCCACACTGATGAAGATGAGCCCCCTGCCCACAGGATACAGGAAAACCCAGAGGCCAGGAGCTGTGGAGTAATTTGTGAGTAGAGCCAAGAGGGACCCCTAATATCGAGTATAGCTCCAAAACAAAAGTAACTTCAAAGTCTTTGACCAAGTAGTTGGAAGAGACAGTAAAAGGACAGTAGTTCTGGTGTAGCCATGAGGGCTGGTGTGTTGGTAGTGGTGGTGGCAGTGCTGTTGTCACTATGCGGGAGACAGAAACTGAGCTTGCACATCTCAGTGCTGAGCATTTTTTGGAAAATTAAATAAACTCAGGAAGTCGAAAAAAATAATCCAGGTCCCTAATCCTCAAAATAACTGGCCCAGATCAGGGATAAATAGCTTTATGAATGGAGTGCTACTGCTAGCCCTGAATTATAGAGGGAGAAACTGAGTCATACAATCCTTTGCTCTAGTCACACAGTTAAGTCCAGAAGTGAGATCTGAGCTTGGGCCATCGGCAAAATCCTGACTTCCATCTAAAGGCTCCTGTAAAAACCTTTTTGCATAGCAAAACTCAACATCCCAAACCATAAAATAATGGAGAGGCCTGACAGAGAGAGAGAGGAAGAGGGAGAGAAATCCCAGAACAACGTGTTTCCGGGAGCCCTGCCAGGATGATCTCTGAGCACAGCGCCAGTATTAAACTGTTGTGAACCAGAGAAGTGCCATTAGACAGCTCGGTCCGACCCTAGGGAAAAATTAGGCAACCCAGAGCCTGGAAGGAGATCAAGAGGAACCACCTGGGTTCCTGGAAGGACTGAATGATTACAGACAAGGCTGTGAGGATGCATGTGTTAGAATGTCCTCATCACTAATTCTGCTTAATGGGATTTAGGAATGCCGTTACTGTGCTTTTGGACTTGGTTCAACGAGGATAAATTGTGTATCTACCCCATGCTCAGAGCTCCAATCTCTTTGATTTTGGGGCCCCGAATCCTCTGTGGTGAGTTTTAATAAATGTACCCTTATTTCTTCTCATCTGTTTCCTTTTTTCTGCACAGTGTTCAGCCACCTAACACCCTGAGCACTACCAGGTGGGCCAAGAAACCACACACACACACACACACACACACACACACACACACACACACACACACACACACACCACTTTTTTGTTTTGTTTTGGTTTGGGGCCACATCCAGCAATGCTCAGGTGCTCTGTGCTCAGGGATCACTCCCAGAAGTGCTGGGAGGACCATCTGTGCTGGGACTGACCCCAATTGTCCATATCAGACAAACTCCTCCCAGCTGAACTTGAGCTCTGGTCCTGTTTGGGCCCCTTTGGCTGTTCTCAACTCCCCAACACCTGCTTTGTTGAACCTAGTAAACACCTCCTGCACTGGCTTCTGCCAAGTCTGTCAAGTCCCTTCTTGATCTTTGGAATCTGGGAAGTGTTTCTCACCCCATCACGGATGGGTTCTTAGAGACATGCACAGGAAATGGCAGTGAAGATTCACCACCCTGTGCTGGTGGGAATGGGAAGCAAAAAGAGGCCTAAATGGGGGACAATGGCAGCCGGTTCCCCTTCTGGAAACTGTAAAGATGTTTCTTAGACCCTGAAAGTTGGGGGATCCAGCACCCACACTGCTGAGCATCTAGTCAGAGAACCTGTACCCTTTGCTGATGGTTCCAGAAACACTCCCTAAACCCCATCCCCATGGAAACTTTCACTCTCAGACTGTCTCCTTGATGTTTGAGGGTCAGGAGCTCCTGCCCCACCCAAGGCTTTAGAGCACCTGGTGTCCAGCACCTGCTCAGACTTGGGAATCGAGTTTTGATCCTCAAGCCCCAAGAACAGCTGCTGACCCCACAATCTGGGACTTCCAACTGTGCCCAGCTCCACCACTCTCCAGCATGTTTTGCAAACAGCAGAAGCCTTTCCAGGACTTCAGAACCTGAGACTGTTCTGAGTTCAGGCTGCCTGGCGTGTCACCCTGTTACCTGGAACATTTGAGGGGTCAGGACGTGGTCATTGGTGGATTGAGTATTGGTGCATGGACACTCTCAGAGCCAGCTGTTTGGGGGCAGGAGTATTCTGGGCTCTGTGCCATTTCTGTGGGGTGATTCACCCCTGTAGCTGCAGTTTCAGCTTTCCTGAGAACTGTAGCCAATCCTGACCTGTCTCTGGGGTGTAGGGATAGGCCTGGGGCAGGGTTGGAGCTTGGGAAACTTGAGGACCCAACTCTGAGGGAAGGGGTAACTCACGGTTCCTATCCGCACCCAGAATTGTGGCGGCAAAGGCAGCAGCAGAGGAAGTCTCAGCAGTGGAGGGGGCTGGGCCAGGCAGGGTTTGGGCCATGCGGCAAGTTGGAGCAGGTGGGCCAGAATGTGCCTCTGCCCTTGGGCTTTTGCTTCCCAATGGGTGATTCGGTGTGTGCGGGATGCCAGTAGTGATGGATTCTGGAGGAACAGGATCTGCTCTCTGGGGGAACAAAAGGGCAAGGACAAGCCAGGGTGGAAGTTTGACAGTGAGTCCATACCACCCAAAATTCCAACGGAAATTGGCTTACCTCAGAGCAGATAGAACATTTTTTTCTTTTCTTTTTTAATTTGTTTAAAGAAAATGCATCATGTAGTTGACACAACTGATTATAAGACAAATGTTTTAAGAAGACCAAAAGCAACATGATTTAAAAAAAAAATAGAAAATTGAAAGAAAAACTAAAGAGATGAAAGAGAAAGAAAAAAAGAAAATGTTCAGTAGCAAGTATGTTTTTGAAAATTATTGAATCACCAATGAACTCATTAAAGCACTAGCAGAATGTTTAATAAGCTCTTCTTTGTTTTGTTTTTTAAAGAATAAGAGTTAAAAATACAATATTAATGGTGTGAGAGTAGCATTTGTTGTTATCTGCATAGACCTAGCAAAATATGGGGGAAATGGAAAGGGAAAACCTTGGCCTAAATACAAGAAGACCTTCCCCCAGACATGAAATTTGGAAGCTGAGAAGAACCTCAGGCAGATGGTCCAAGCAGTGAGCACTGCAGGGTGGAGCCCACTCAGCCCCCGGCATCCATGTTCTCCCTCCTCTCACAGAGCCACACACCCCGGGACATGTCTGCTCCATGGTCTGCATGCATGGTCTGCATGTCTGTCTGTTCTTTGTATGTTCCTCCATGCCTGGCTTCTTTCCTCCCTCATGAATATTTCAGTTTTCCTGCAAATCTATTGGGATATAAATGAGTTGTGATGTCATCACTTCTGTGACAGCCCATGGAAAGAAGGGGCTGTCACTGTTTCAGGGAGTAGGACCCAGATGTCTGGGGTACTTTCATTGTACTTACAACCCCTGTACACTTGCCCCCAGAAACCTAGATTCTACCTTGGGGAGGATGTTTCTGCACAGGATGCAGTAAATGAGGGATGGGGCAGACAGATGGAACAGTGGAAGGAGGGAGAAACGCAATGATGGAAATTGGGTGGATAGATGGATGGATGTAAGATGAGACTCAGCTATTAACCCAGAACAAAGGTGTTTCTCCATCTTCCTCTTTCCCATAAAGCTCTAAATATGTAAATAAACCATAAATGCGTAAAAACCATAAATAAGTAAAAGCCCACCTGGATTACTCGACCTTCCCCCACCAGGTGTACAGGCAATGGTTTATAAAGAAAGAACAGAGAGATGATTCTAATGAATCCTGACTGGCTTGGCTTATGAATCTTTCGCTGCTACCTGCCTTTTCAGGCCCCTCTTCTGGAGTTTAGAAACTTGGTGCCTGGTGTGATCAATTGAGACCCATTTGCCTGAATTAGAAATGCGTATACGAGGTTATCTCACCAACCCATGGTTTTATTTTACACGTGGTGCTAGAACAGCTACCCAGGGACCCAAGAAGACCCCAACAATGGCAAATTATTTAACTCTCTGATGGCTAATCACTACGACGACCTCCTTGAACTGGACTGACTATTCAGTGCCTTTCACGGGAACGTCTGTGCACATGGCCCCTGTTCTGAATGGGGCAGTGAGGTAGAGAGAGCTGAAGACTCTGAGCAGTGTCCCAGAAGCCAAGAATCACCATATTCTTCTACCAAAGATGCTTTTTGCAAGGAGCTCACCCCTGCAACCTACAGCAGGTTATCGAGGTCACTGATAAGGTAGAAGCCAAGGGGAAAGCTCCATTATAAGGGAATCAACATCAGGAAGATGAGCGGATCCCCTACCCAGATTCCAGTCCAGGAACTGAAGGCCTTTCCATCCCAGATGACTCAGCAGCCTACTACAGAAGAAGATGAAGGATCCAATCCCAACTGAAGAAGCCCAACTGCTTTCAGAATCTCTTGTAACTTTCTTCCAGGTTAATCTCTTGATCCTGTTTGTAGTAATCACACTATCGCTGATTAAACTATATGTTCTGGTTAAACTGTGTGTTTATTTTTATTATTTTTATTATATATTTTATTATTTTTATTTTATTTTATTATTTTATTATTTTTAATTTAATTATTTTATTATTTTATTATTTTTAAAATATAATATCTTTATTTAAACACTGTGACTACAAACATGATTGTAGTTGGGATTCAGTCATAAAAAGAACACCCCCCTTCATCAGTGCAACCTTCCCATCACCAATGCCCCCATCACCTTCCTCTTGAACCCCTGCTTATATTCGAGACAGGCTTTCTATATACCTCACTCAATGACATTGTTATGATAGCTTTCAGTGCATTTATTTATCTAATTGCACTCACCACTCT
This sequence comes from Suncus etruscus, assembly GCF_024139225.1. Classification (NCBI taxonomy): domain Eukaryota; kingdom Metazoa; phylum Chordata; class Mammalia; order Eulipotyphla; family Soricidae; genus Suncus; species Suncus etruscus. The sequence goes on from NC_064861.1 coordinate 88,506,920, forward strand.
TTGTGGTGAGCTTCATATCTTGAGTCGATCCTTCCGACCTTAATCTCTGGGAATTATTTCAATGTCTTTTATTTTTTTAAAAACCGATAAATGAGTGAAACACAAATATTCTTTTTATTAATTAATTTTTTATTTTTAATTATGAGAACAATGATGCAAAGAGGACAAGGTAAAGTTACAGTGAAAGGACAATCGCCCATAAACAGAGTTCTCTGAAGAAATCCCCTTGCTGATGCCTAAATATTGAACTTACAGTCAAAGAACATTAAGAAAAATAAAACAGAACCCATGTACAATTACTTTGTCCACAAGTCCCCAGATTGTAGTACATTATAATATTTTTAGCAGTACACAAAGGAATCTAAAGCCATGAGATTTATGTGACTCCTTAAACATTGAAGGCATAGTATTTTTTTTTTTTTTGGTTTTTGGGCCACACCCAGCATTGCTCAGGGGTTACTCCTGGCTGTCTGCTCAGAAATAGCTCCTGGCAGGCACGGGGGACCATATGGGACACCGGGATTCGAACCAACCACCTTTGGTCCTGGATCAGCTGCTTGCAAGGCAAACGCTGCTGTGCTATCTCTCCGGGCCCGGCATAGTATTTTTTTTATATTTTCATGCACATGCATATTAGTTTAAGTTAATATCAAAAGTTTAAGAGGTTTTTTTTAAGGGTTAGTCAAAAGAGCACAGTAAAAATGGTGTTAGAGTGGCAAATATTGTTTGTATAGGCCCACCAAAATATGGGGGACATGGAAAGAAAAAGCCTTGGTCTAAATACAAGGAGACCCTACCCCTGAAGTTTCCTGGCATAAGACCAACTCTAGGCTCCAGGCAAACTAGTTTATTCAATAAAGTCATTGTCTGTAGTGCCAATACAGTTTTATTTTTCATGTAGTCTCTATTGTTGGCATCAGGTTTCTGTATTAAAGATCCTGGAATCTGCACATCCTACATTGAAGTCAGGCTAGTGTGGAGTATCTTCTAGTTTCACTGCACAATTAAGGGGCAATACAGAAAGCCTTGTCCAGTAAGCAGGTCATTGTTGTTGTTAAGTCTTCTCAGTGTTAAGGGAAGTATCTTTTGAGTAGGTCAATGTCAGAGCAGCGGTAGGGTCTTCCCTGGTAGAGGATTGCCTCCAGGTGATGTTATAGACAACCTTGAATGTTTCGTAGATGTCTTCCCTAGATCAGGGGTGAATGGAGAATGCCCATTCTTCTGAAGCTTGTGCCAGGTCTTTATGTCAATGTTCAGGGTGTAAGATCCCATTGCACTACAAGATTTGGAAACACAAATATTCTGTGTCTATCTCTCTCCCTCTGACTTCTTTCACTCAGCATAATATAGTCCATGTACATCCATGTATAGGAAAATTTCAGGACTTTATCTCTCCTGATGGCTGCAATAATATTCCATTGTGTATATGTACCACAGTTTCTTTAGCCATTCATCTGTTAAAGGGCATCTTGGTTGCTTCCAGAGTCTGGCTATTGTAAATAGCACTGCAATGAATATAGGTGTGAGGGGGGAATTTTTGTATTGTGTTTTTGAGTTCCTAAGGTATATCCCTAGGAGTCTACCTGTATAGATTTTATTTATTTTTTCCTAAAAATAATAAATTTAATTTCTAGGAGGTTTCCCGCCCCGAACCTGTATAGATTTTAATGCTACTCTTTGGTTCCATGCCCCACTGCAAACATGTAATTTTGTATCCATAATGTTGTTAGGTTTTAATAGTTCTCAGATATCCCGGTGGAGAGATGTTCTTGTGATTATGTTTAAAGAAATTTATAAAAAAAAAAAAAAAAGGAACTTGGATTTCTAGACTTGTATGACAGTGCTTGGTATAAAATTGTTTAATGATTTTCAAATTAAGTGTATCTGCAGAAAGGCTCTAATGTTTATGTTCAGAGAAGTCATGGAAATACTTTTGTGTTATGTACAAAACAAAGATATGAAAAAAGCTGATTGTTTTGAGAATATGTATGTATAATCTGATCTTGGATGATTTTTTAGCCAACTCTTACTGTGTCTATTGCAAAATCATAACCATTTTTATTAATTCTTATTTGGGGTTCCCACCTCTGGAAGAGAAAAGTAGAACAAAACTTGTAGTTTTTCTCATTTTTTTTTGTTTTGTTTGAAACAGAAAGGGTGACATTGTCAGCTGATACCCAGCTATTAACCAAAACAAACATGCTCCCCTATGTTCCTCTTTTCTGTAAATCTCTCTTTAGGCTGTATTTTTTTTTGTTGTTGTTTGGACTACACCCAGTGACGTTCAGGGGTTACTTTTGGCTATGCACTCAGAAATTGCCCCAGCTTTGGGAGACTATCTGCGATTCCACAGAATCAAACCTCGATCCATCCTCAAGGTCAGCCGCTTGCAAGGAAAATGCCTTACTGCTGCGCCATCACTCCAGCCCCTGTAAATCTCTCCTTTGATACAGAAAAGCCCAGGTGGATTACTCTTGGCCTTCTCCCTGGTGCATGGGAATTGGTTTAATAAAGAAAAAGGAAGTTCTGGATTTGGGCTCAGAGATACCACCAGGTACAGACTGGCTTCATGGCTCCCTCCCTCCTGACTCAGCTCATTCATTCTTGGCTGCTACTCTGTTTCTTCACACCTGTCCACTTGGGGTTAGAAATGCAATACACTTCTGGGGATGATTTCAAAGACCCATGGGTTTTATTTTACATATGGATGATAAAATAGATGGACTAACAGACTGATGGCAGATGGATTGAAGGGAGAGAGAATGGATGATGAATGGGCAGATGGATGCTGATTGGATGGATGGATAACAGAGGGAGGGAACAACAGATAGTGAGATCAATGACAGAAGCTCCACAAAGATAGGAGATGGGGTTTAGGCTTCTCAAAGTGTGTGCTGCCATGGCTTGAGGGTACTGGGATGGTCCAGGGGAGTAATTATAGCCTTGGGTGCAATTGGGGAGAATCTTTCTTTTTTTCCTTTTTTTGGGGGGAGGGTATTTTGGCTACAAAATGCAATGATTAGAGTTCACTTCTGGCTCTGAGCTCAGAGATCACCCTAGAGGTGCTTAGGGGACCATATGTGATGACAGGGAAGGGTCAAACCATATCCTTAAAAAAGTGGGAGCAGGAGAAAAATCTTCAAGGGCACTGGTCCCAATACAGGGGGTTCCATCCAAGGTCTCTCACTTGGCACTGCCGGGGGGAGGAGGTCAGCCTGGGCCCAGTTGAGGGAAGGGTCCCTGTAACCCTCCATGGTACAAGGACTGTGTCATGGACCTAGGAACCTGCACCGACCAGGCCAGAACCTTGAACTCTGGGATGGAGAAGACGGCAGGAAGGGAAAAGGAAGAAGGAGAAACCATGAAAAGAAAACCAAAAAGAAAGTGGTAATTGAACTTTGTTCCCCTCAAAACCCTACTTCTTGTGGACTTTCTTATTTTTTGATTTCCCAGAAAGGAGGACGTTTGAAAGTAAAAGCTGGGACAGGAGCAGTGGTGCAAGTGGTAGGATGTTTGCCTTGCATGCACTTACCTAGGACTGATAGCAGTTTGATCCCCCTGCATCTCATATGGTCCCCCAAGCCAGGAGCAATTTCTGAGCACAGAGCCAAGAGTAAACTCTGAGCATCATTGGTGTGTCCCCCAAACAAACAAACAAACAAAGTAAAAGCTGCAAAACCAAGAGATCTTGGGTATCTTCCAGGACCCCCTTCCTGATGCTTTCACCTCCCTTGTTACATTTTCTCCTAAAGAAGTGCTCACTTAATGATTCAGCATCCCCTGACATCCTTCTGGAGAATAGAGGAATCAGAGAGCAGGAGCTGGAGTGACCAGGCCATGACCCCATTCATACCTAATCAGAGGGTCAATTCCTCGCACCCTGAAAACATGTCCTCATGACAATGCCTCTTCAGAGCCCACAGGGTCCTGGCGAGTGGATGTGGTGTCCACCAGGGAGCAACTCTGAGAGCTATGTGGGAGCATCGGAGCCCAGAGTGCCACAGCCTTAGGGGAGGGGGAGACAGTGAGAGTGAGAAGAAAATACCAGAAAGAAGTGTTCTAAGAAAAAGATGTTATCAAATGACTACAAGCTTCTACACGAATTTTCTGCACATCTGAAAGGGAAATAGAGTCTTATCAGATCCAAAGATTTGTATGCTGGGTGTGTCTGTGAATATCTATCTCATTGTGTTTGTTTGCATGTCTGGGATTGCCTGTTTGCTCTGCCAGAGCCTTCATCTCTGAACGGTCTCTCTGCCAACCCATTAGTTGGCTTTTGAGCCGCAGAAGTTGTGACATCACAGCTCATCATCCCAGGAGGTTTGCAGAAAACTTGCACATTCACAAGGGTAGGAAGGAGCCAGACCTGGAGAAAGATACAAAGAGCAGACAGACATCACGTAAAGAATTTGGGGGTACCCTTCTTGGGGTGTGTGGCTTTGTAAGATGAGGGAGAACAAGGATGTCAAGGATGGGTTGCCCAAGGTGTAGGGTGCAGCAGGAAATTTATGAAACTTCGATATTTATATAGTCTAATTAGAGCCATAAATTATTTCTGGCATTTATTTATTTATTTTCTTTTTCTTAAGAACTCACTCTATCTGATGTTGAAGCCCAAACCCCAGGACTGTCCATTTTTCTTTTGGCAGCCACAAAGAGCACTATACAGAGAGTACCGTCCTCCAGGAAGCCTCAGAATGGCCTGGCCCTCTTCCCTTCTGGGACTGTCTCTGCTGCTGCCGCTGCCACTGTTCTGGGTGCCCACAGGAGCAGGTGAGTGACCCCTTCTTTATGCCCAGAGACCCCAGGTCCTCCAGGCTCCAAGCCCATCCTAGGCCTCTCCTAGCACCTGCCACCTCAGAGTTGGAATCAGGGGCCCATGAGTCTTGCTGCAGCTCTCTGGAAAGGGGAGACTCCAGATATGGAGGTGAGTCACCCCATAGAAGGGGAACAGCACCTCACAAAACTCCTGCCCATGAGCCAGTGGTTCTAATGTGCTTATTAGCCAGCACACACCCAGCCAATGGCCACTTTCTGCCCCCTCATATGTTCCAGGTAACAAGGTGACATTCCCAGGGCACCCTGAGCTCAGAACAGTCTCAGACTCTGAAGCCCTGGAACAGCTCCTCCACTGTTTCCAAAACACGCTGGAGAGTGGGGTAACTGGACCCCATACTGTGGGGTCAGGAGCTGTTCTTGAGGGGCTGAGGATCAAGGCTTCATTTCTGGGTCTGAGCAGGTACTTGGCACCAGGTGCTCTAAAGCCTTGTGTGGGGTGAATTTCCTGACCCTCACAGAATTTGTGGGATAGTTGGGGTGAAAGTTCCCCCAGGGATTGGGGTGCAGGGGTGCTTCTGGAACCATCATCAGAGGGAGCAGGTTCTCTGACTAGAAGCCCAGCAGTGTGGGTGCTGGATCTTCTATTTGCAGGTTTGAGAATTATCTCTACAGTTTCCAGAAGGAGAAGCAACATCCATTGTCCCTCCCTTAGGTTCCTTTTTTGTTCCCCATCCCCACCAGCATAGGGGGCTGAACCCTCACTGCCATTTCCCTGTGTGTGTCTCTAAGAACCTATAGGTAATGGAGCTAGAAAAAGTCCCCAAACCCCAAGTCCAAGAAGGCACTTGGCAGACTTGACAGAGGTTGGTGCCAAGAGATGTTTACTGGGTTCAGCAGATGTGTGAGAAGCGAGAGCAGCAAGGCACCAGAACAGGGCCAGAGTGAAATTACAGCAGGAAGGGATTTTGTCTGACTCGGACATCCAGGTCGGTCCTAGCATAGATGGTCCTCCTAGCACTGCTAGGAGTGATCCCTGGGCACAGAGCCAGGAGGAAACCTTGAGCATCTCTGGACATGGCTCAAAATGAAAACAACGAAAAAGAGACTCTTTAGTTCTTCCCATCATGTGTGTGTGTGTGTGTGTGTGTGTGTGTGTGTGTGTGTGTGTGTGTGTGTGTGGTTTCTGGCCACACCTAGCAGTGCCCATGCCTTACTCCTGACTCTGTTGTCAAGGATCACTCCTGGCAGAACTCTGGGAATTAAATGTTGTACTAGGATCAATCTTTTTTTGGTATATATCACAATCTTTTCTATCTATATGTGTATATAAAAAGATTGTGATATTGAATTTTGCTACACAGCAAAGATCTTTTACAGAAGCTTTAAAAATGTTTAGATGTGGGGCCAGAGTGGTGACACAAGCAGTAGGTCATTTGCTTACACGAGCTAACCTAGGACAGACCACGGTTCAATCCCCAGTGTCCCATATGGTCCCCCAAGCCAGGAGCGATTTTTGAGTTCATAGTCAGGAGTAACTCCTGAGCATCACTGGGTGTGGCCCTCCAAAAAACAACAACAGTGGAGCTGGGAGAGGAACTTGTGTGGAGGCAGTGCCAAAGGGGGCATAGTTACTGGTGGCTTGAAGGGATGAAGACAAGGACTGGCAAAGGCTGGTCCCTTCCAGCAGAGATTCTGGGAAGGGAAGGGAGGAGTCTGGCACGATGGGGCTTGAAGTGATTTGAGGACAATTAGCAGGGGAGGTGTTGAGGATCAGGAGTGAGTTGATGGCTGACTGTGGAGGATATTGGAAACTTGTTTTATTCTTTTTATGGGACAGTTATTCCTTGGATTGAGGACCTGGATGATCTTCCCAGACATCCCCTGAGTTTATTCAATTCTCAGACAAGTACTAGAACTGAGATGTGCATGCTCAGTTCCTGTCTCCAACACAGTGACAACTACTGTCACCACCACCACCAACACACCATCCCTCCTGTTTATACCTGACCACCAACACCACTGTCCTTTGCTTCCTTCTCCACTTGCTGGGTCACAGGTTTTACTTGGTTTTGCGTTGGGGCCACACCCGAGGGCATTAAGGGGTTACTCCTGACTCTGTGCTCAGCACATAGAAAGGAGCTCCGTGTGCTCAAATATCTGGGGGTTCAGGGCATTGCAGCACCTGCAGGCAAGCACAGAAGCAGAAATTTCCAAGTAGGTTATTTGCGAAGCAACATCTGGACCTCCTCAAGGATTTGTGCATAGGGGAAGATGTTCCAGGTTCCCATGGTCACACAGAGACAGTTTGATCATCTCAGAATATTCTGATGTCTTTGTTCCCTCATCCTGTTCCCCCAAATTCCTGTTCTCTGAGTTCCCCTGTTCAGATGTGGGCAGGAGGCTCTTCCTCATCAGTGTGGGCCGTGCAGGGGCTCCTATCTCTGAGCCTGTCCCCATGCCCTTCACAGATGCCCCCTACGTCTTCATTTCCTTGTTCGATGGCATTGGACAGCAGGGCCACAGGGAGATCTACCTGACCTGTGACGCCAGTGGGATCCCAGAACCCAGAATTTATGAGTGGAACACGTGAGTCCTGGAATGTGAGGAGAGTCTGAGGAGGGAGGCTGGGGATGGACTCTAGGGTCTGAGAAAGGAAGCTAGAGATAATCTCTTCAATCTGAGGGAGGAGGCTGGTGAACCCCTGGATCTGATGGAGGGACTGATTTGTTAATCCTGGGTTGTAAGGAGGATCTCACAGATTGACTTTTAGGTCTGAGGGAGGAGGAAGAAATTGGATTAGGGTTTAGGGAGGAGGGACTTGGAGATGGACTGCTGGGCTGGTCAGAGGGTGGCATGGTTGAGGATGAAAAATTGGTCTATTCCTTTTTTAAATTTTTTTCTTATTGAACCACATTCCTAGCCTCCTCTTTCTTCTCTTTTCTCTTCTTTCTTTTTTTCTTCCTCTTCTTTCTTTTCTTTTTCTCTTTTTTCTTCCTCTTCATCCTCCTCTTCCTCTTCTCACTCTTCCTCATCTCCTCTTATTATTATTCTCTTCCTGGGTCTCTGGGACTCCAATGATTCTCATGTTGTTTTTGTTGAGTTTATCAAAGACTTCTACTTTCATCTGTTCACATCCCTTGAGTATTTTTCCCATTGTCTGATCATTTGCTTTAAGGTTCTTTTCCAATGCCTTCTGCTGTATGGAGTTGTTCTGCATCTCATCTTCCAGCTCAACAATTTTATCCTCAGCTGCTGTTACTTTGTTGGAGAAGTTTCCATTGAAGTTTTCATTTCACCTACCAAGATTTTCAGCCCTACTGTTTCAGATTGGAGTTTTCTGATTTCTATATTTGTGGTCTGTTCAGCTCGATCTATGCTTTCTTTGAGCTCTATGAGCATCCTCCATATTTCTTCTCTAAAAATCTTATCTGGGAGGATACCTAACTTGTTGGTACTTTTTGGGTCATCAGAGCTGCCATCTTCATTCTCTTTGCATGGTGTTGTCTGGCGTTGTTTCCCCAGTGCCACACTTTTAGTATGGTTTTACTACATGTTGTGGTGGGGTTCATGGGCTAGAAGAGGCTTGATGTCTTGGAGCGAAGCAGAGCGGCCACACTCCTCTGGCTCCACTCTTACTGGGTGGAGACAGCTTACAGGGTGTTGGGCTCTGAAGAGATAATGTTCTCTGATATCTTCTTAGATGCCTCATGCAGGAAAGCAGGCAGAGAGTGAGGCAGCAGCCCTTTATAATGGTTTTCTTGTGTGCAGACACATGGCAGGAATCAGCCTCCATCCTTATTGGGCAGAGACAGCTTATAGGGTGTTGAGCCCTGAAGATATTATATTTGCTATTGTCTTCTTGGCTGCATCACGCAGGAAAGCAGGCAGAGAGTGAGGCAATAGTCTTTTATAATGGCTCTCTTGTGCTCAGACACAAGGCAGGAATAAGCCTCTACCCTTATTGGGAGGAGACAGTTTATCTGGTGTTGTGCCCTGGAAAGATTATGTTTGCTGTGTCTTCTTGGCTTCCTCACACAGAAAAGCAGCTTCTTCTTTTTTTTATTTAAATTTGTGGGTTACACCAAGTGGTGTTCATGGCTTACTCCTGACTTTCATTCAGAGCTCACTGCTGGTGTGACTCAGGAAACCATATGGGGTACCAGGGATCAACCAGGGATGTTCACAAGAAAGTCAAGTTTCCTACCTGCTGAACTACCTCCTGGCCTGGGCTTCTGAGAATACAAATGACAGAGGAGTAGTAGGGGGTGGGATGGTGGACCCTGTTCTGCACAGAAGGAGAAGCTGAAGTGACCTGCACAGATATACTACATTTGAACTTACTAAAAAATATCTTTTGGGGCCCGGAGAGATAGCACAGCGGCGTTTGCCTTGCAAGCAACCAATCCAGGACTAAAGGTGGTTGGTTTGAATCCCGGTGTCCCATATGGTCCCCCATGCCTGCCAGGAGCTATTTCTGAGTAGACAGCCAGTAGTAACCCCTGAGCACCACCGGGTGTGACCCAAAAACAAAACAAAACAAAATATCTTTTGGGTGAGAGTGAGCCTCCAGGACTGAAGTCTGAGTGTAGATCCAGGACTAAGGCCCAAATAAGATCCCCAAACCAATTAATAGCTAACTACATACATCAGTATTTAAGAGGTGTTTAAATAAAAAATAAAACTGAAAAATATTTAAAATGAATACATCAACGGTTCTGCATGTGGGCAGGAAGCAGTTCAATGGTGGAACAGGCACCCCCAGGGTGAGAACACAAGCCCAGCTCTCACATTCATATCTACTTTGCATCAAATAAAGGTTTTACACAAACAGATTCAGGGGCTCATCCCATTTGACACGTACCCCAGTTCATAAAGAGCTGCTCTGTACCCATCCTTATTCTATTCCCCACATTCCTCACCTCCACACTCCCACTCAGCACTAGGCCATGTCAGCTTCAAAGGCCTCTTGAGCCTACAGGAAATTCATCGTTTGCCCCAAACCTCATAGTTTAAAGCAAGGGAAGTGGAAACAGATATCAGACTCTGAAGTCTCAAGGCAGTTCTGGGACCCAACCCAGAATGACTGGACATGATGTCCACAAATTGTCCCCAGACCTCTGAGCTGGTTTTTCTTTTGTTAAAAATAAAACCCAGAAATATCCCACACAGATTCCCTGGCTTGTGACCCATGATTGAAACACCTGGGATTATGAAGTCATTTTAGCAGCAAAGACTTGGAGAGGCCCCATCTTTAGTCTCCGCTGAGAGTTGGTTCAGTGTCTATGACAAGGAGGGGCTTCTCCAAGCCCTTGCTGCTAAAATGACCTCATGATGTAAGCATATTCCCCACTATCATGGCCTCATGAACTGATGATCTGATGGTTCCCTAGTTCCAATGGGGGTGACGGCCCCCTCTTTAGGACCTGGAAACATGGTGGTCAATGCAGCAAGATTTGGAGTGACTGGAACCCTGTGAAATCCCAACTAATAAAAATTTATTAACCTTTTTAGTTGTTGTTTGGTTTGGGGCTACACTTGCTGATGATCAGGGGTTATTCCTGGCTCATCACTCAGGAATCTCCTGGCTCAGGGGACCATATGGGACATGGGATTGATCAACAATTTCTTTTTTTTTCTTTTTTTTATTTAGACACCTTGATTACATACATTGTAGCATGAAATAATTAGCGATGGGGCTGGATGGCGATGGATGGAGGCCTTTGTGCTTAGGCCCCAGCCACGTGGCTTCATCCCCCATTCAGCTGGCGGGTTCCAAGGCCCAGATGATCGGCGTAATCAATACTCACTCACAGGAGGCTTCAGAAAGCATTAACTTTATTCATGCCCTATTCACCACATGTGTGTGGCCTATCTCATAACCTTTTAAGCACTAGTTATTCTTGGCCCTGCATCTAAACTCCTTTCAGCCATCTTTCCTTTGGGCTCCATGCGGCCCCAAGATCCAAAAGCCAGGGAGCCGAGCCGGGCAAAGAGAGGAACGGCCAAAGGCCCGAATCCCCTGGCTTAGAGGTTTATCTATCCTTTTCCAGACCCCTCCCAGGAATGGGCCGGGATTTGCAGGTAGGGTTACACCTACTATCCGGTTCCCAAGCCCCTCCCATAAATGAGTGGGTTTGGGCACACTACAATACATGATTGTGTTTGGGTTTCAGTCCTGTAAAGAACACCACCCATCACCAGTGCAACATTCCCATCACCAATGTCCCAAGTCTCCCTCCTCCCCACCCGACCCCCGCCTGTACTCTAAACAGGCTCTCCATTTCCCTTATACATTCTCATTATTAGGACAGTTCAAAATGTAGTTATTTCTCTAACTAAACTCATCACTCTTTGTGGTGAGCTTCCTGAGGTGAGCTGGAACTTCCAGCTCTTTTCTCTTTTGTGTCTGAAAATTATTATTGCAAGAATGTCTTTCATTTTTCTTAAAACCCATAGATGAGTGAGACCATTCTGCATTTTTCTCTCTCTCTCTGACTTATTTCACTCAGCATAATAGATTCCGTGTACATCCATGTATAGGAAAATTTCATGACTTCATCTCTCCTGACAGCTGCATAATATTCCATTGTATATATGTACCACAGTTTCTTTAGCCATTCGTCTGTTGAAGGGCATCTGGGTTGTTTCCATTGTCTTGATATGGTAAATAGTGCTGCAATGAATATAGGTGTAAGGAAGGGGTTTTTGTATTGTATTTTTGTGTTCCTAGGGCATATTCCTAGGAGTGGTATAGCTGGATCGTATGGGAGCTCAATTTCCAGTTTTTGGAGGAATCTCCATATTTCTTTCCATAAAGGTGATCAACAATTTCTTACCCACTGTACTATCACTTGTGCCCCAAATTCTTGAAAACATTAAACTTTTTCTAGGACTCCAGGTCCCTCTGTGTGACCATATAACAACCTAAGGACTTAACTTTCCACTGAGTGAGGCAGGAATTCCTGGGGTCTGAGTAGAACAGGGTCATGAGCTCTGTTCTAGTAAGTTCTCTCAAGGTTTTGGGGTGGTGAAAGAGGATTCACAAGCCAGGGGAGGTCAGGGAAGTGGAAGCCACACAGACCCTGAGGACTGGAAGATTCTGGATGGTCTGAGGTGGGGCCTAACCTGAGCAGATTAGGGAGCTACAGTGACAGTCCAGGGGACTCCAGGGACTTGTGATATTGGGGCATAGATGCGAGAGTTGCTGCAGAGTTCTGTTTCTGTCCTTTTGGCTCCAGCAGAAGCCGCACTCTCACCCTTGTGTACCCCCAGGGCCACGGGCATTCTACCGCCCTATGCTGAACCTCAGGGGCCCCAGCTCCTGCTCCAGCCCTCAGAGGAGTCCATCAACATTACCTTCATCTGCCATGTTTCCAGTTCTCTGTGGAAGGCCCAGGGCACCATGAATGTAGTGCTCCCAGGTGAGGAGCAGTGGGGCGCATAGACACTCCAGAAGGAGGTCTGTTTTTCTTTTTTTTAATATAAATTAATGAGTTCTAAAATTGCTATGGGGATGGTGAGGCCTTTCTCAGCTCAGCCTGGCTCCTGCAGCCCCTATGGCCTAGTGGGTCTGAAGATTGCAGGGAGACAGTGGAGAAATTCCCAAAGCTGTCAGATAAAATGCCAGGAATCAGCCAGCTTTACTTCAGGTCCTAACCTAACCGCAATGGACATTTCCTCACACGGCTTCTATGCTAAGCCTTTTCCATACAGTCACTTCTCTGCTTCTTCTCTGGCTCTCTCTGCCTCTGTCTCCCTTTCAGCTACTTCTCCAGGCTTCCTAGCTGATTGACTCTCTTTGCTGCTGCTGCTGCTTTGCTGTTGCTGATACTACTGCTGCTTCTGCTTCTCTTCTTTGATGATGCTGATCATAATGATGAATCTGCCGATTCTAACTCTCCTTCTTATCCCCTCTTTTCTCTCCAGGCAGACACCTCCAAGAGCCCATTCCGAGTTTGGACAGTCCTCATTATTCAGGTGCGATAAACAAGAAGTTGGGAAAGGGGATACCCACAGAGGCCCATCAGGATCGCCTCTGAGGAGGGGATTTGAGGTTCCTGTTGAGGAACCCCTGAGTTGCCAGAATGCTCAGCCCCTCCCTGCCAAGGCCTCTCTCCCTGACCTCAGAAAGGCCTTTCCTGGGATGAGGTCGAGCTTGAACAGTGCAGCTGCTGGCATGTGCCTTCAAGTTGGCCTAGAAAATGGCTTAGTAAGGAAAAGGACCTTTCAGATATGCTAGTGCAGGGGCCACAACTGTGTGCAATTTAGAAATTGTCCTATTTAGTCTTCACTTTTCTTCATGCTGGTCTGTTCCCAGGCCGGCTGTGCCCTCAGTCATCAGGGGGCATGTGGGCTTTTCAGGTTCTTGTCCCCACTTCAGTACTGGAGCTGGAGAAGAACTGATACTTGTTTGCTTGTATTTGGGGGGGGGGGGGCTATTCCTACCTCTGCTCTCAGTGCTCACTTCTGGGAGGGCCCGGGGGGTTATTTGGAGTATCAGAGATGGAACTAGGTCGGCCTCCAGCCAGGCAAGTGCCCTCCCCCTGCACTGTCTCATTGGCCCCTGAGCTCAAAACTGACAGTAGTTTTGGCGAATGAGAGCAGACATGCACAATAGGACACTCTGATTGGTTTGTCCTGGAGTCCAGCCCCTGGTCCCAAAAGATCTGGAGTTGGAGTGGGGATGCCTACAGGGATAAGGGGCAATGTTTCTGGGTAAGGGGAACCCAAAGTCTTCGGTCCTAAATCTCTGCCTCCTTCTCTCCCTTTAGCGCTTTCCAGTGAAAATTCAAAGACATTCTTGACTGTGCTCAATGTGGTTGAGGGAGTCGCTATTGTATGCCTGATGTGTTGTCGGTGTTGCGAACTGTGCGGTGAGTGTCTCCTCTCTGGAACATTCCCTAATCGTTTGTAAGGCCCAAACCTTCCAGAACCACGATTCCTTACTATGCATGAGGCTTGTGATCTTCTTTCCACTCAACAACCCCTGTCCTGAGTGTCCCCAGATCCCGGGGGGCTTGGTTCCTTCATACACAGAGCTTGGGGGAGATCAGCTCAGACACTGAGGCAGGGATCCCTCCACCTCTGGGCCACAGCCAGCAGCGGGCTCTATCATAGAGACAGGGCCCTGAGGCAGAGGGACAGTCTTCCCAGGTGTTCCCTGTATTCCTGCTAGGAGACACCCCCCTGAAAGCTACCCAGAAAGGAGGGAGAAGAAGAAATGACCCTGGACACCCTCTGTCCTGAGAGGGCCTACACAGCTACTGGAGACTTGATTTGAAAGCAGTTGGGGACTGGGGCAGAAATGGGACAGAGGCTGGGACAGAGCAGAGACCTGTGAGCCTCCGGAGCAGATCTCCGGTTCTCTGTCCTGCCCCTGGGCACAGGCCACACTTCGGAGGTGATGGAGGATTCCTGCCTGCTGCTCCCCCAGAGCCAGACTGTGCTCAGCCTCACTCTAGCCTCTGAGGGTGCCCTTAAGCAGAGGATGAACTCCCTGTGACTCAGTCTCCCCATCTGAGCACCTGGGGCAGCACTGAGACTACATTTGGCACATTGTCACCCCCCACCACGGATGTGTAAACCATGACCTTTGCTCCTGTCTGTGTTGCAGTACAGGGAGGGAGAAAGCTTCAGTGGTTTGTGCCCAGCTGGGTCCCCTGCCCTGAGAAGGTTCCTGGCAGCTAGATTTCAGCTAAACCCTGTACCCAGCCCACATTCTGTTGATATGGATTCGTGATTGATAACAGGCCAAGACTGGGCTCAACTGTATCGATTGTATTGACTTGCCATCTGTTATATTGGTTTATGATCAGAAATAGGCCAGGACGGGCTCCGTGTTCGGCTCATGTCAGCATGTGTGAGCTGCTGGGTTTGATCCCTGTCACTGCAAAAACTGAAGAACAAAGACTAGAATGAATCTAGGAATCACAGGAGCAAGCCGTTCTCTGGACCTCTGTTAGAACTGTGGTCCTCTGAAGAAAAGGGGAGCCCCCATGCCTGGAGTGTTGAGCCCTAAACCTCTGGTTCCCCCTGACTATCCAATTTCCTGACATGTCTTCTCTGTATCCCCAGGTAAGATTGCTAACGGAGACTCAGAGGTAAGTGCAGGGTGGGTTCTGAAGTGGGGCGAGGGGTCTGCACAAAGGGGGTCTGCTCAAAGCACCCACATTGTAGGGGGTTTTCCAAGAAGAACTCTGTGCTTCACCCTCTGTGCTGCATGCACTCTCTGTGCTGTATCCAAAACCTGCCCTTGTGCCCGAAGACACCCCTAGGCATTTATTTATATGTCTGGGTCTGTGCTCAAATTTTTACATAGGTTTTTTTGTTTGTTTGTTTGTCTGTTTTCATGTGTTGTTTTTTGTTTGTTTGATGTTGATGAAACCTGAGTGGACTGTATGCAAAGGAGCACTCTCCTTGTACTATTGCTCCAGTCCTGGATAAGATTTTGTTGTGGTTTTATGCCTCTCCTACCTCTGTACCCAGGGTCACACCCACTGGTGCTCAGAGAACCAAAGATGGAGGGACTGAATGAACCCAGGCCTCCTGCATGAGAGCAGGACTCAGTCCAGCTGAACTATCTCTCCTGTATGGAAGCACTGGTTTGTTTTTTGTTTGTTTGTTCATCTTTTTTTTTGTTTGTTTTGTTTTGGGACCACACTTGTTCAGCAGTTACCTCTGGCTCTAGAATTGGTTCTAGTAGCATTCAGGTGACCAGATGTAAATGTGGGTTCAAACCTGGGTTAACCACATTCAAGGCAAGTGTCCTACCCACTATACTCTGGCCCCAGAGATGTGTTTTTTTCTTTCTTTTTTAAAATTTTTTAATGTAAGCACCATGATTACAAACATGTTTGTAGTTGGGTTTCAGTCATAAAAGGAACTTAAACAGTGAAACTTTCCCACCACCAATGCCCCTCCATCTCTCTCTCCTTTACCCTTGCCTATATTTGGGACAGACATTCTATTTCTCTCACTCCCTGCCATTGTCATGATAGTTGTTAGTGTAGTTATTTCTCTAACTGTACTCACCACTCATTGCAGTAAGATTCATATCCTGGACTAGTCCTTCCCTCATCTCTATTATCTCTGGGTATTATTACAATAATATTATTCTTCTTAAATCCTATAGATGAGTGAGACTACTCTGTGTCTATCTGTCCCTCTGGCTCATTTCACTCAGCATAATAGTTTTCATGTCCATTCATGTATAGGAAAATTTCATGACTTCATCTTTCCTGAAGGCTGCATAGTATTCCATTGTGTATATGTACCACAGTTTCTTTAGCTACTCATCTGTTGTTGGGCATCTTAGTTGTTTCCAGATTCTGGCTATTGTAAACAACACTGCAATGAATATATGCATTTAGAGGGCATTTTTATATTGTGTTTTTGTGTTCCTAGAGTATATTCCTAAGAGGGTGTATAGCTGGATCATATGGGAGCTCAATGTGCATTATTTTGAGGAATCTTCATATTGTTTTCCATAAAGACTGGACTAGACAGCATTCCCACTAGTAGTTAATGAGAGTTCCTTTCTCCCCACATCCTCACCAACACTGATGTTCTTGTTCTTTGTAATGTGTGCCAGTCTCTGTCATGTAAGATGGAACCTCATCATTGTTTTGATTTGCATCTCCCTGGTTGTTAGTGATGTGGAGCATTTTTTCATGTGCTTTTTGGCCATTTGTATTTCTTCTTAGAGGAATTGTCTGTTTGTTTCTTCTCCCCATTTTTTTTTTAATGAGGTTAGATGTTTTTTTCTTGGTAAGTTCTGTCAGTATCTTGAATATCTTAGATATTATCCCCTTCAGGGATGTGTGTTTTAATGGCACCCCCCCCCCCTGCTGAGCTCCTCATGTCACATCTGGAGAAACAGCCTGACTTCCAGGAGAAGGACCCTCAGGAGAACTGCACCTCTGGGACACAGGGTTCCAGGAAGAGTCTGGGTGGTTTTGTATTAAAAGGCTTCACAGGGGATGGAGCCAGAGCACAGTGGGGAGAGCAATTGTCTATTACATGGTAAACAAAGGTTTGATCCCTGACACACAGTTTAATTCCCTGAGCACCACCAGAAGTGATCCCTGAGCACAGAGCCAGGAGTAAATCATGAGCAGTGTCCTAGGTGTGGGGAAGACGAAAAAAGGAGAAACACACTCAAAAATCCCTTGCTGGTGAAGTTCACATCTCCCCCTCTGGCCTGTCTCCTCTACAGCAGAACGAACTAAGCCAGTCATCACCTAACATCCACCGGAAGAAAGACCAAAGCACCCAGACTGTTCTGGAGCTTGATGTTACAGCAGTCCAGGAGACAAGCTTCGAAGATTGGCTGCCTATCTCAGACAGCCCTCATCGGTCCCTTCTGTGGTAATGGTGTGCAATAAAATCCAAATAGTTCCCAGAATGAAAAATTGATTCCCATCCCCTTGTCCCCTTTTAGGGGAGATCTTGGTCATATTTATCCGCAGCAAATAATTCACACAGACAAGGTTAGGGTGTAAAAGGTTGGGCGAATAAAGTCCTTTGTCAGCCTGCTGCCAGCTCTGGCAAAAGACCCCCCACCCCCAATGCCAGGAACCGAAGCTATTTATTTGGCTCTCAACAGCGCCCCCACCTGGAGGGTCAAGGTGGGAAAACAGGCAAAGGATAATCTTATGGAAAAATGTTCATATACAACACCTTCTACATTAAAGTAGCCGAATGAACGATGTTGCTGCTGGTAGTGTATATCTGAATTGTTATGTGAATGCATAAACTGCTGTGAATGTGAAGACTGAGAGGAATATGAAGAAGATTCACAGTGATACTCCTATGGGTATCAGGGCTTCTGAAAGCTTCAGAAAAGGACTATGCCATGCGGGTACTGTAATGGAATAATTATAGCCTTGGTTATATTTCGGGATGCACTGTCAGTTTCTTTTCTCTCTTTATTTTTTTGGGGGGCAACAAACCTGGTGATGTTTAGGGGTATTTCCGGAGCTAAGAGGTCAGCAGAACCTAAGAGGTACTGGGGTTTAAGACATACCATTAAGAGTGGGGTGGGAGCAAGAGAAGAAGGTTCATGGGTGCTGGGCAGTGAGGCTCAGGGTCCCAGTGCAGGAGGAGAAAAGGACATCAGGTTCCATCCAAGGTCTCTCCCATGGCACTGACAGGGGCAGGATATCAACCTGGGGGTCTGTACTGGGCCCCAGCTCAGGAAAGGGTCCTTGTGATCCTCCACAAGACAAGGACAGTGTCAGGGATCCAGGAGCTTGAACAGACCAAACCAGAACCTCAGACCCAGGGATTTGAAGGGAGATCAGGAGGACCCAGGAAGAAGGAGTCTGAAATCATGAAGGACATTTTCCCTAGATTTTGCTCCTCTTGAATCCCTAATTCTTGTGGACTTTGCTGCTTTCTGTTTTCTTAGGAAGAAGGAAGTTTGAAAAAAAAAATTAGGCAAAACAATGAGACTGTGGGTGTCCCTCATTTCCCACACCCTGATTTTTTCACCTTCCTTGCTAATTTACCTCCTAAATAAGTGCTCATTTAATGACCCCCCCATGCTCCCCAATATCCTTCTGAGGAGCACAGGAATGAGGGAGCAGGGCCTGTGTGCCTTGGTCCAGGCCCCCCCATTGCCTTATCACAAGGTCAATCCATGGCATCCTGGAAGCAGCCCTTTTTCTCCTTACCCTCACCCACAAAGCAAAGATGCTCTTTGGGGGCAGGAACAATGACCTTCCAGTAAACTCAGTGACAGCCTGGTTGAGAGAGGCAGGAGAGAAAGTTTTAGGTCTTCCAGGCTTCTTGTTGTCTCTGGTTCAGTAGTGGCTCTGCAAAAAGGCATCTTGTGGAAAAACCGATACGTGCTGTTTCAGGGAAAGGTCCCTTATGGCAATGCCCACAGTGCCCAAGGAGTCCTAAGAAGTTGACCTGGGTCTCTCTGAGCAATCACCCCAGAGAATCATGTGGGAGCACCATAGAATGGTGCATGAGCCTCCCACAGCACCACATCTACAGAGAGGGAGGAGGTGTCAGTGAGAGGAACAAAAGAACAGTGAGAAGAATTATTGGAACAACAAAAAATTTTCTCTACCCAGGCAAATTTGTCTTTTAAAACCAATTTTCTCCTTTTAATCACGATTACAAAATTTTTCATGATTGAGGTTCAGACTTAAATTATCCTTCACCCACGAACATTTCCCACCACCAATGTCCCACAGCTCAGTACTTAGAAGTTCCCTGAGGCAATTGCTACTAAAATCCCTGCTTCAGAGAGGGGAAACAGGCACAGAGCCCTTTTCTCCAGTCACATAGCAGATCAAGGCTGAGGAAAGATCTGGGTCTGGAAATCTGGAAAGTCCATATCATTCCATCCAGCAGGTGTCTCTGAGTAATCACCATAGCCACGAACCACTGCCCTGGGAGAAAAGGGGCCCAGACACTTCTCTTCATGGTTTGGGGCATCAGGGGGTCCTCAATGCTCCTTGCTCAGAAGTGGTCGCTGGTGCTGTGGACCAGCCTCAGGGTTCCATGTGCAGAGAATGTTTCCCAAACCTGTGAGCATCCCCCAGGCCTTCACAGACACTTCTCCAAAGAGGACACCGAAATGGTCAACAGACACAGAAAAATACTCTTTGTCATGACAAAGTATAGGGACATGCATAGGAAATGTCCACGAAATCTCACAGCTTCTCTAATGGGGCCTGGAGAATAAAACCTAAACCTATGTGGCTGAAGAAACCATGATACAATTGCACAATGGTTATGCTTTATAGCTTTTTTTCTTTTGTTTGGTTCAGTTGCCACACTCAGAAGTGCTCCAGGATCAAACCCAAGAGGGCGTGCAGGTATCACATGCAGGGCTGAGGAAAAATTCTGGGTTCATTGCATGAAATTCAAGTCCCTTCCTCTCTGCTCCAGCTTCTGTCCTAACAGTGGGGACTTTTGTGAGACACTCAAAAATACAGGGGCCAAGGAGCTAGTACAGCAAGGAGGGCCTTGACTTTCATGCAGTGAAACCAGGTTTGATCCTCAGCCCTGCATGTGGTGGCTTGATGCTACCCCCCCCCCCCCTCAGGGTTTTATCTCTGAACACTGCTGGGTGTGGCTGATCCCTGAGCACTACAAAGCAATAAAGCAAAATCTTGTGTAGATGTAGCATGGTTTCTTTAGCTACTCCCACTCATCTGTTCTCCTGGGTTGTTTTCAGATTCTGACTATTGTAAATTGTGCTGTGGTTAACATAGGAGTGCAGAGGGCTTTTCTGCATGATGTTTTTGCATTTTTAGGGTTTATTCCTACAAGTGGAATTACTGGGTCATATGGGAGCTCAAATTTTATTTATTTTTTTTTTGGGGGGGGGAAATATCTGTATTGTTTTCCAAAAAGGCTGGACCAGTCTGCATTTCAGCAGCAGTGATTGAGTGGTCCTTTCTTCCTGCATCAGCTCCAAAACTGGTTGCTTGGAAGTTTGAAGAGACAGTTGAAGGAACAAATGGATTGAACTCTTTCTACCTCTGGCTGATGCTTTTCTCCCTGATTTGGACAGACCTTTAGCTACTTTTGGCTGTATTTTTTTTTTTACCTCAATCTGACCATACCATGGTCCCAAACCCAGCTCTCTCTCCCTCTTTATCTCTGTCCTGGCTTAGAAGGTAGTCATAGCTCCCCCTAGGCTTAATAAATAAGACTGAGATATGTGTCAAAGTCTTGCCTACAAGGCCCCATGGATTCCAGTAGAGTGGGCCCATCTCTGGCAGCTCGGATCTGACAATGCCCTTTTAGTGACAATATTGCAAACCAGTGTCTAAAAGAAATAAAAAGGAAAAGAGAGAGGGAAATGGATATATATGTGTATGTATACACAAATATGTATGTATGTGTGTATATATGTGTTGTTTTAATATATTTATTAATGAGTCCTAGATTTGATAGGGGGATGGTGAGGCCTTTCTGGGCTCAACCCGACTCCCACAGCCCCTATGTCCTGGCTGATCTGAAGGTTGCAGGGTGAGGCCAGAGAGATTCACAAGGCAGGCAGATGAAGTTCCAGGAGTCAGCCAGCTTTATTTCACAGTCCCTTCTGCCATCCACACCTCCTCCCATGGCCTCTCTACTAAGCCTTTTCCTAGCAGCTACTTCTCTACTCCTCTGGCTCTCTGGGCCTCTGTCTCCCTTTCAGCTGCTTTTTCCAGGCTTCCTAACTGGCTTTCAGGCTGACTCACTCCTTTTGCGGATGCTACTGCTGCTGAATCTGTTGCTGAATTGCTGATACCAAATCTTTCTGTTGAATCTCACTGTTGAGTCTCACTTCTGCTTCTCACTTCCTCACTTCTGCCTATAACTCCCCTTCTTTTTTTTTCTTTTTGTGTGTGTGTGTGTGTGTGTGTGTGTGTGTGTGTGTGTGTGTGTGTGTGTGTGTGTGTGGTTTCTGGGTCACACCCGGCAGTGCTCAGGGGTTTTTCCTGGCTCCCTGCTCAGAAATTGCTCCTGACAGGCACGGGGGACCATATGGCCAGGATTCGAACTGATGACCTTCTGCATGATAGGTAAACACCTTACCTCCATGCTATCTCTCCGGCCCCAACTCCCCTTCTTTTTTTTTTTAATATTTTTTATTTATTGATGAAAATGCATCACATCGTTGACATAACTGATCATAGTACAATTGTTTCAGGAAGACCAAAAGCAACATGATTTTAAAAAAATAGAAAATTGAAAGAAAAACTAAAGAGATGGGTGAGAAAGGAAAGAAAATGTTCACTGGCAAGTAGTTTTTTGAAAATTATTGAATCATCAATGAACTCATGAAAGCACTAGCAGAAAGTTTAGTAAGCTCTTATTTTTTTTTATTCCCTTTCTTAATCCCCCCCCCCCAGTCAGCCTCCTTTACCCACCCATTCCATGTGTGGACAGTTCTGATCATTCAGGTGGGATAAATAAGAAGTTGAGGGGAGGGGGGTACTCCAACCCCACTCCCCATCAAATGAAAATTGAGGAGCTAGAAGAATGGTTTTCTCAGGGACTGCCGTCAAGATGGGGGGAGAGAGAGGGAGAGAGGGAGGGAGAGGAGAGGAGAGGAGGGGAGGGGAGGGGAGAGATGAGGGAGAGAAGACGGGGGAGGAGGGGAGGGGAGAGGGAGCGGGGGAAGAGGAGTGGGGAGAGGGAGAATGGGAGAAGGGGAGGGGAGAGGGAGGGGAGAGGGAGAAGGGGAGAAGGGGAGGGGAGGGGAGGGGAGAAGAGGGGGAGAGAAGAGTGAAGAGAAGAGGGGGGCAGGGAGAGGAGAGGAGGGGAGGGGAGAGAGAGAGGAGAAGGAGAAGAGGGGGAGAGAAGAGGAGGAGAGAGGAGAGAGGAGGGGAGGGGAGGGGAGAGGAAATGTGTGCCCCAGAGGCAGGCAGAGGAGAGGGAAGCGGGGAGGGTAATGTTGGGGCCCGAGTGCAAGACCCCAAACCCTGAGGTGCTGCAGGACAAAGAGGGAGGGGCAATGGCCCAAGACAGCAAGGCTTTATTTAAGCTAGCTTGGGTCCGAGAACAAAAAGGGTCGTCTTGAACCCCGAGTTCAGGGGAGAGCAGGTTTTTATACTTTTCAGATCATTCCATTCCATCTTATCAGTTACACAAAAGGTGATAAATTCTAATTTATGCCATACCATACCCTTTCCTGTCGCCGCTTATCGCATTCCCTTATCGCAATCCGGGTGAAGTTCTGGAGATGTGACTGGTATCTTTCTTAGAAACTTCACTGGTGCTGGTAATTGATTTACCACCCAGCTGTCAGGGGCCTCAAAAGGGGGAAACGGGAAGCTGTCTGGAAACCTAGGAGCAGCAGGACAATGCCTTTAGCACCAGGGGGCCCTATGATTGGAAATGGATTACTTTTATCACTTAACTGCAGGGGTTCTAGAGGTGTCTGGGGTGGTAAATCTTAGAAAGCAGATGGGGTGGTGGTTTTGCTTGGTCAGGGGAAAAATGGAGTACATAATTCATTTATTGTGACCCCCGATGGGGGACCCCCGACCCGAGGGGATGTGAGAATGAGGATCACGAAGTAATTCATGGGTCACGAGCGGGATCCGACCTAAAATGGAGGAAAAAGGCTGAGAAAAAAATGAGCTCAAGTCAAACGGGCTGATCAAGAGCTAAAGTTTATTGAAAGGGGGCTAGCTTTTATAGTTAAGCAAAATACGGAAGTAACAGTCAGTACTTTTCCATGGTGTCTATAGAAAAGTAGGGGGGTCGTACAGGACGGACTTTCCAGTTTTACAGCATACCCTTAGATCATACAGACATTCTTTCACAATGGTAGCTTAACAGGATGTGATCTATATCTTATCAACTCAGGAGGTTTATTGGAGCATCTTGTGACTATTGCTAACTGAACTATGTGACTGTTCTTTCCTTTAGGCCCATGGGGGAAATGCCACAGTACAGCCTGTCAGGTGCGCAGGCCTTTGGTTTCTCAGGCATCAGAGACTCCATTTTGCTCTCTAAGTCTTAAGGCTTCCAACAATTCCCCCGTTTCTCTAAAATACACAAAAGAAGAGGATGGGTGGGGTGCTTGTCTTAGGTTACTTGACGTGCCTCCAGGTTTGGACATGACAAGGTAAATTCCGAATTGTTCTGTCCAGAAAAGGGTATTAGTAGGTCATGTTTGACCCCAAACACTGGCGCCAAGCTATCCCCGTCTTAAGCACTTCCACAGCCGAGAAAGGAGCAACTTTTTGCGTTTAGCAATGTGCTCAAACTCCTTAAAGTCTAGGTGGTGGGATTCACCATCTCCTAGAGGATGGTATTCTAGAGAGCGGGGTTCATGCTGGGTGAGCTGTAGATAGTGGACTCTGACCGAGCGTTTGGTAGCCTCGTCCACCTGATTTTTAACAAAACTGGTAAAATGGCAAAACGCCCATGGACCAAAAGAAATGAGCAAGAGAAATCCTACAAACGGTCCCAGCAAACTAGGCAACAATGTTGACAACTAGGGAGAGGTTGAAAACCAGTTTTTGTACCAAGATTCATCTTATCTATCTTTCTTTTTGTTTTTTCCAAGCTTTGTTCTACTCTTCTAATACTATCTCTGACTAAACCTAATTTATCTTTAAAAAAGCAACATTCTTCCTATAAAGCACATACCCCCCTCCCGCAGAAAGGCAAGATTTAAGCCACAGCAATTTTGCTCTACTATCTTTTCTAAAGAGCCAACAGTTTGTTCCAAATAATCTAAACCTCTTTTAAGTTCCTCAACATCTCTAACAACAGTTCTAGTTAAAGCATTAACAGATTCTTGAGTATGAACCAATGAATATATTCCTGTGCCCGCACCAGTAACACCCAGGCCTATCAATAAGGCAAGGGTAAGAGCAGTAACTGGTTCCCTCCTGCGGCAGGAGAGAGACACAAAGTTATCTTTAAGGGGTAATAAATCAGTTTCAGGTCTAACAGTCAATTTAGGCATTAAAACAACCAAAACACAGTAGTCCTTGGATTCAAGGAACAAATGTGAAACAATGTGGGGAGATAAACCAGTAGAACAGGCAAAAATCGTCAAATTGGGGGCAATTATAAACTGAAAGGAGGAATTAACAACAAGCGTTTGATTACAATTTTCAATAAGGGGAATAGGGGGAAGCATATTGGGTACCAAAAGGCAAAGTCCAAGTCCCACCACCTGTCCCAAGGTGATGCCGAAGTGAGGCTTGGGGCTGGATCGCAGAGCAAAGGGGTCAGAGACAGGCAGGGGGTCGCCAAAGCAGAAGGGCAGTTGAGATGAATAGCAGATAGGCAGGGTCGGTAATGGTGGAGGCGTTGACCATCTGCAGGATGAGGTTCGAGGTGGAAACTGGACCAACAGGTTTGATGGTTAATCTAGGCATTAACAAAGCTAATAGTCATGATAAGCAAGAAACATTTCAGTAACAATATGGGGAGAATGTCCAGTGGAGTTGGGGGCTTCAATGAAGATGGAAGTGTTAACCACAATGGTTTGATTGCAAATGTCTGATAGTTGGACAGGGGGGTGGGGCGCATATATGGTCCGAGTAAGCAAGGTCCCATGCCCATGACCTGTGTCAAAGGTATGCCTTGATGAGTCTCAGCTCCCCAGTGGAGGTCAGCAGGGTCGTTGGTAGCAGTGGGCATGCTGAAGGTTTATAGAAGGGCTGCCAGGCAGAGTATCATCCAGCATTCCCCTTAGGCAGAGTCAGTCAGAAACAGGTCCGGCAGGAATGGTGGGCTAGCAGGAGGGGTGACAGGCTCTTAAGGAAACTGCTTGGCAGGAGGCAAAATGGTTATTTTTGAATGCCATGGGAATGCCTCCTGACTTCTGTCAGACTTCAGCATTCAAAAAATTTTATAATTAACAATCGCCAATTTTTCAAAAACTTTAAAACTGAACCTAAATGATTTTTCTTAAACTTTTTAGTTATTATCTTAAAGCTAGATGCTTCTTTCTCTAGCCACATTTGGCCTTATTCTTTTTTTTTTTTTTTTTTTTTTTTTTTTGGTTTTTGGGTCACACCCGGTGACGCTCAGGGGTTACTCCTGGCTATGCGCTCAGAAGTCGCTCCTGGCTTGGGGGACCATATGGGACGCCGGGGGATCGAACCGCGGTCCGTCTCCTAGGCTAGCGCAGGTAAGGCAGGCACCTTACCTCCAGCGCCACCGCCCGGCCCTGGCCTTATTCTTTTGGCCTTAACTTACACATAGCAGAAAAGCTGGGTGATTGCAAAGTCCAGAAATTCTCCAGGGAAAAGTTATCCCCGATGGCCATTGAGAAATCTGGGGTTTACCATCCCCTACACCTTCTGCCATGTTCTCAGAAGGACAAAGCTAGCTTAACCCCCGATGGGGGACCCCCGACCCGCGGGGATGTGAGAATGTGGATCACGAAGTAATTCGTGGGTCACGAGCGGGATCCGACCTGAAATGGAGGAAAGAGGCTGAGAAAAAAATGAGCTCAAGTCAAACAGGCTGATCAAGAGCTAAAGTTTATTGAAAGGGGGCTAGCTTTTATAGTTAAGCAAAATACGGAAGTAACAGTCAGTACTTTACCATGGTGTCTATAGAAAAGTAGGGGGGTCGTACAGGACGGACCTTCCAGTTTTACAGCATACCCTTAGATCATACAGACATTCTTTCACAATGGTAGCTTAACAGGATGTGATCTATATCTTATCAACTCAGAAGGTTTATTGGAGCATCTTGTGGCTATTGCTAACTGAACTATGTGGCTGTTCTTTCCTTTAGGCCCATGGGGGAAATGCCACAGTACAGCCTGTCAGGTGCGCAGGCTTTTGGTTTCTCAGGCATCAGAGACTCCATTTTACTCTCTAAGTCTTAAGGCTTCCAACAATTTATGACTTTAGCTACAATTTCTCTTAACCCTTTCATCTCACCTTTGATTTTAGGGAAGTTCTAATCCTAGAACATAGGCTGGGCCTCAGGAACCATATGGAACTGTTGTTTTAGGACCAACAGTTTCACTGCACTTGTTCTTTGTTGTACAAATTCTACAAGCTTGTTAATGATGCAGGGCCCTACTATTAGCAAAATAAGGAAGAAGATTATGGGACCAGCTAGGGCCAATAGCAGTGTGGTTAACCAGGGTGACTTGTCAAACCATTTCTGAAACCAGCTTTGTTGACTCTCTAGATCTTTGTAGTGCTCATCCAGCCTCTTTCTTTCTTTTTTTTCCTAAATTTTTTATTTTTAATTATGAGAACAAAGATGCAAAGAAAGAGGACAAGGTAAAGTTACAGTAAGAGGACAATCACCCATAAACAGAATTCTCAGAAGAAATCCCCTTGCTGACACCTTAATTTTGAACTTTCAGTCAAAGAACATTAAGAAAAATAAAACAGAACCCATGCACAATTACTTTGTCCCTGAAGTCTCCAGATTTAGTACATTATAACATTTCTTAGCAGTACACAAAGCAATCTAAAGCCATAAAATTTATGTAACTCCTTAAACATTGAAAGCATAGTCTTTTTTTACAGTTCCATGCACATGCATATTAGTTTAAGTTAACCTCAAAAGTTTATGTGGGCTTTTTTTTTAAGGATTAGAGTCAAAGTAGCACAGTAAAAATGGAGTGGCAATTATTGTTTGCATAGGCCCACCAAACTATGGGGGACATGGAAAGAAAAAGCCTTGGCCTAATTACAAGGAAACCCTACCCTTGAAGTTTCCTGGCATAAGATCTACTCTACAGCCTCTTTCTTAACTACCCCAGAATGGTCAGTGTAGAAGCAGCATTCCTCTTTAAGGGCAGCACATAGGCCATTCTCTTTCGTGAACACCATGTCCAGCCCTAGTCTATTCTGGAGCACCACTTCTGACAGAGAGGTAAGGGAGTCTTGACGTTGAGATATAACAAACTCTAAGGCTCTTAGATCTTCTTTTACAGCAGCCTTTAACTGAACCAGTCCCATGTACTGCACTAGAGAAGCAATCCCCGTTCCAATGCCAGTTGCTACCCCCATTCTCAGGACGACTACAAGAGTGAGGAAAACAGGTTCTATATGATACCGGGTTAAGCGGCTATCAAGTCGAGACTCGAAGGAAGCAGAATCATAATATAACACTCTGGGTAGTACCTGAACTAATACACAGTAATGGGCAGTGTTATCAAAACTTCTAGGGCAATGCAAGGTGTTAGACCTGTATTGCAGGGCCACCAGTACCCTTCAGGAGCCTTCGGATATCTGATTTGATTTGATTGGATTTTGTGTCAAAAACTAGACAGAGGTGAGTTTTCTCTGGAGGTACTGTGCCTAGACATCTCCCCATCCAGACACATCAGCAAGAGTCAGCTTGGGGGAGTCAGTTTCTAACCAGATACACCGGTCCTGGTAAATGTAGGTGATGTTAATAGTCTCTCCCTCGTAATAGGGTGGAGCTGTTGACAAGCATAGCCAGCAAGAAGAAGTCAGGCTGGGCTGAGTAGTATTGATGGCTGCATATGCTTCCTCTATTAAATAAAAAGCCTTTCCTGAGTCCCAGAGAGTCTTTCGCTGGTGGGGGCCAATGACGTCATTTCACAGGTCTGCTGCGTGGTGGGAGAATGGGGTCGAGATGGTGATTGGGGAGTCAGTTTTGGTGGTCCCGGGTCGTTTAATACTGGATTAGATCCCTGCACAAGGATAACATGCAAATTCGTAAAGTGTAAATTAGTTTAGTGCTTACTTCGGCAGCACATATACAAAAATACTGGATTAGGTCCTACCACTATAGGAATAGTTGCCAGGGTGAGTCTAACGGTGAAAGTTAATCCAAATTCTACACCATGAGAATAAAAATGTAATCACCAAATTTGTACCTTGAGCCAGTTGGTGAGATGGGGGAAGCCCCTTTCCTTTTGAAGTGAAGGTGATATTAAGGGGGGTACAGTAAGGGATGGACAGGCAGGGATGATCTGAAGATAGTTGTATACATCCTGCCTCATAGCCTTTCCTAGCCTGCCATGCCATGAGGTTTCTGGTTACTATGATCCAATCCCAGCTGGAGGTGGGATTTCAGTAAGCCTCTCTGGTAGTTTCACATCCCCAGGCCTTACAATACATGGTCTCTATTCCTCCACAGGTTCTAGCCTGAGCCTTCATCCTACCGTCTTTGGGACAAACATAGAAATCAAGTTTTTGCAAATGGCAGCGTCTGCTGGAGAGCTGACATCCACCAAATCCTCCTCTCCTTGGGGGAGCCAGAGGCCACGGGCTACTGATAGGGAGGGCTCAGGTACCTCATCTGGTATGTCCCATGTTTCTAAACCAGCTGCAAGGTTATAGACATCAGGGGTGAGGGTAGGAAACCAGGTCCCAGAGACAGCCTTGAGGCTGACTTCCCAGGCCACCTGGCCATCCATGGTTAACACTTGCCAGGTTAATTTCTTTGGAGCATAAGGGTTATGGGGATAGAGATCACACATTACACCAAGGCTATTTATCATAGCGACATAGGTGAAGCTTAAGAGGGTTAGCAGTCTTTTCCAAAGTCCAGTCCGGTTCAGCTTGACATGGGATGCATGGATCCAGTGGGGGATTCCCTCTACCTTAACAACAGTGGGGGTGGTCAGCAACACAAGGTACGGCCCCTTCCAGCATGCTTCCAAGTTCTCTGCCCGATAACGAAGGACGTAAACAGGGTCTCCTCCTTGATATTGGTGTGGAACTGTCAGATACCCAGGCTTGTAGGCCTTGGCAAGCGGCAAGGCAGATCAGCTTATGCACAGCCTCTAGAGCAGGGGTCTCAAACTCAATTTACCTGGGGGCTGCAGGAGGCAAAGTCAGGGTGAGGCAGGGCCACATATGGATTTCGCTTACCGAATATTCGCAATAAAAAATTGCATTAGTGGGCTGGGTAGGTGGCGCTGGAGGTAAGGTGTCTGCCTTGCAAGCGCTAGCCAAGGAAGGACCTCGGTTCGATCCCCCGGCGTCCCATATGGTCCCCCCAAGCCAGGGGCGATTTCTGAGCACATAGCCAGGAGTAACCCCTGAGCATCAAACGGGTGTGGCCCAAAAAGCCAAAAAAAAAAAAAAAAAAAATTGCATTAGTAAGAAAAAAATCGCAAAAATTCGCATTAAACACTTGCATACCCCGAATGAAACTGCTCAGGGTATGCGAATGTTTAATGCGATTTTTTTCATACCAATGCGATTTTTATTGCGATTATTTGGTTAGCGAATAATCGCGAATACTTCGATATTTGAAGGCCGGTCGCGGGTCACAAAATGTTGTACGGAGGGTCGCAAATGGCCACGAGTTTGAGACCCCTGCTCTAGCGCTTTCAACCTAGCATGCAGGGAGGAAGGGGAATTGGAAAGGCAGTCAACAGTAGCTCTTATTTCATAAACAGAAGGGTGGGTACCATATAAGATCTCATAAGGAGTTAGTCCATATTTCGTAGGAGTGTTTCTGACCTGGAATAAGAAACAGGGAAGGAAGACCGTCCAGTCTTTTAAGCCAGTCTCTAAGGACAATTTAGTCAAGGTCTCTTTAACAGTACTATTCATTCTTTCTACCTGTCCTGAGCTTTGGGGTCTGTAAGTACAACACAATTTCCAATTAATCCCCAGACACCTGGCCAACCCCTGGCTTACCTGGGCCACAAAAGCTGGTCCGTTATCAGAACCCAGTACCTGGGGAATGCCGAAGCGAGGAAAAATCTCCTCGAGAATCTTCCTAGCCACTGCTTGCGCAGTTTCATGGCGAGTACGGAAGGCTTTAACCCATTCTGAAAAAGTGTCTACAAAAACTAGTAGATACTTGTAGCGATACTTTGCAGGTTTCACCTCGGTGAAGTCCACTTCCCAGTAGCTCCCCTGTCGGGGGACCCCTCTCAGACGGGTTCCTGTGGATGTAGCTGTTGGATGAGCATTCACAGCTCCATTTTGGAAAAGGCTAATATGTTAATTTTTCACTTTATAAACTTATGCTCTTTTGTTTTTATTTAAAAAGAAAGGGGCAGATGTAACCCCACTCCTCATTATCCCTGTGTAACCTTACCTACAAGAAAGATCTCCCATTTCTGGGTCTTTGCTAGGTAACGAAAAGGTTTGGTCTCAGGGGAAAAGAGAGGAATTTGCATGGTGCAGAATGGAGGAGGAAGCTAGAGGAGATGGCTGAGGGACAAGGTACAATGCAGGGCTGAATGGCATTTGGCAGCCCTCCGCCATGCCAAAGGCTGCTTTAAACAGGCCTAGGAAGGGGTGTGGGACATGGGTCACCCCAGCATCCCCTACCTCCTTCCTCAGGTACTCCAGAGCTTTGCCTGGCCACATGGCTGGGCAAGCCAGCAAGGTGGGTCCCCTGGAGGAGTTTATTGGTTTTCCTAGGCTTTCCCCATTTCCCTTCCAGCTCCAAAGGGAGGGTCTGGGGGTGGGGGCTTCGACCTTCCACCTTCTGGCTTGGGAAGGATCTCTTTCCTTCTTGGGAGCCGAGCTGGGAGGTCCTGCCAGCATGGCGTTTGGCAGCCCTTCGTCATGCCAAAGGCTGCTTTAACCAGGCCTAGGAAGGGGTGCGGGACATGGGTCACAATAGGTTCTGGCATTAGGACTTATCAGGGAAGCTTCCTTATTAAACCTGTCCATTGTGAAACTGCGTGGGGCTAGTGCCCCTGTGTGGAACATTATAAGAAATATATAGATATTATTGTGTTTCATCTGCTTGTCATTATCTGAACACTGTCCAGGCGCTTCTTTTATTCCTTTACTCCCTCACTCCCATCTCTTGTTACCCCACATTTAACCATTTCCTTTACTAATGATTTTTGTTTTGGCCAAGGTAGATTGCATATCTTTCACAATAATTTTTGGGTGGAGTCTGAAGCTTCAGCAGGCAACGCGTCTTGGCAAGGTTCCATGCTGTAGACTTTTTGGCCAAGATAAGGTGAAGATGCAGCCTCAGGTGCCCCCCACAGCCTTCTCTCTCCTTCCTCCCCGTCCCCAGGGATATTCCTGGACACCTGCTCAGGGTCCCAGCAAGTAGGTTCCAGTGAGGTGCAATTTAAAAGAGACCCAGGCTTCTTTGTTCCTGCAAGGGACTGGGAGGAGACTGCTGAACTTTCAACTTCCAGCAATTAGGAAGCAAAAGCCTCTAGGGGAGTCGGAAGCTTCAGCAGGCAACAAGGGGAGGACATGGCTCCATGCTCTCTTCGCTTGTCCAATCACAGACCAAAGTGGTATCTCGGAGACACCCCCCTCCCTCTTGACTATTTCTAAAACATAAAAGGGTCATGTGTATCTCCTTTGTATATCTCAGATGCATTCCCTTAACATCTATAACTCTTTTCGAATATCCTCATATAGTGACAATTTTGCCCACTGGATTTGTTATTTGATTGTTTGATTTCCCCCCTTTGAGATCTGTTTTATAAGCAATACTGGTAGAAGAGTATCTCTGTATAGATTTCATGTTTGTACCAAGTTATGGGGAATGTTGGACTTCATTAGTTGGCCCCCAGATGCATCAACAATATCTTGTGGCATTGCTTCTCTTTTGCATAGACACATTAAAATGGGAAAATAATACATATGCAAACAAGTTCTTATCTAATAGAGATGGGAACACAAATTTGGTAATGTAATTAGGCCTTTACCCTGAACATTGGCATAATGATTTGGCTGAGGCCTCAGAAGAATGGACATCGCCTACACACACCTGAACAATGGATACCATCTATGGAAACAACCACAATTGTCTTTAACATTACCAGGATCCAAGCCTCTACCAGGGAAGACCTACTACTGCTTTGGCATTAATTTACTCCAAAGAGTGCTCCCAACACCAGACGACTCAGCAACAGTCTGCATGCAGGGCAGATTGATTCTCATTTAATAGTATGCTGAAACTAGAGGATGCTCCACATCAGCCTGACATCGATGAAAAAAATGCACAGAATCCACAGTCTTTAAATATAAGAATCTGATACCAACAATAGTGTGAAAAGGTTTCACCAGGACCTTGAGAATGACTGGAGTTGGACAGACTGGTATGCCTGGAACCCAGAGTCTGTCTTATACCAATAAACTTCTGGGGTGAGGCCTTTTTGTAATCAGGTCAAGGATTTTTTTTCCATTTTCCCCATTTTTCTGGACCTATGCAAACAACGGCGATTGCCACTATCACACCTTTACTATATTTTTTTTACTCTTATCCTTTAAGAAAAAAAAATACAACTTACTGAACTTAAAAACAAATAACTGTAGTAGAATGCCTGTCTCAAATACAGGCAGGGGATGGGAAGGGGGAAGGGGATAATGTTACACTGGTGAAGGGGAGTGTTTGGGTTATGACTATAACCCAAATATGATCATGTTACTTAAATAAAAATATGTTAAATAAAATAATGCAGGGCTAAATAGGAATCCAGCATAAATGGTTATTATAGGCCAAACATGTTGGCCAGGACAAATAAAGCTGATATTTCTTGAAGCCTGCCTGCATGTGAGTTTTCTACCCACAGCGATCACCTCAGAACCGCCGGCTCAACAGGAGGTGGATACACATGGTCCTGAGCTGGAGGAGAAAGGCCTCCATCACCATCCACCTCCATCCAAGTCCATCCAAAGGGCTTAATGCAACACATCCCCCATCCAGACCTGGGTTCTGGATCTGAGCTCATCAGCCTGACCCCCTCCTGCCTCCTCCCACAGAAGAAGGAATTTGAGTCTGCCAGTAGAGGGCGCGTGGTGCTAGGATTAACCTGAGGATTCACCCATTCCCCAGCACCCACCCCATCAATGACCACATCCTGCCCCTTTTAAAGTCCCAGGTAATAAGCTACATTCCCAGGCAGCCTGAGCTCAAAACCAGCTCAGGCATTGAAGTCCCGGAAAGGCACCTCCAGTGTTTCCAGAACAAGTTGGAGTGTGGGGGAGCTGGACAAGGCTGGAGGGCCCAGATTATGGGGTCAGGAGCTGTTCTTGGGGGGCTGAAGATCAGGCTCAGATCCCAGGTATGAGCAGGTGCTGGGTACAAGTTGGTCTAAAGCCTTGAGCGTGGCATCTCGGGGACAGTCTGGGGGATGAAAGTTCCCACAGGGATGGGGGTGCAGGGGTTGGTATTGGAACCATCGGCAGAGAGTACAAGTTCTCTGACTAGATACCCAGCAGTGAGGGTCCTTGAACCCCTATTTTCAGATCTGAGAAACATTTGAACAGTTACACAAGGGAACCGGCTGCCATTGTGCCCCTTGGGCTCTTTCTTGCTCCCTATACCCACCAGCACAGGGAGAGGGGGGTGAACCCTATGGCCATTTCCCTGTGTGTGTCCTGTGTGTGCCCCTAAGGATATATGGAATGCATGTCCCTTCTACAAGTAGACTCTTGCTTGGTTTTGGGCCACTGCTATTTATGCTCATGGACTAGTCCTGCTGGGCTCAGGGGTCCATATGGGATGCCAAAGATCAAACTGGGTTGGCTGTATTTAAGGCAAATGCCCTGCCCCTGTACTATTTATAGATGGAAAGGATTTTTTAACCACAGAATTTTCTCAAAATGTTGGAATCTCACTAGTATAAATCTAAATGTCCAGAGACTCACATGACCCTCCCCAGTTACTGCTCACGTTCCCTTATCCCACAGTGGCCCCAGGTGACTCATCCTCGGCACCCTAAACCAGCTCTCCCTGTCCTCAGCTTGCAAGTGACCACCCAGCTGAGCATCCCTCAGTTCTCCCCCGTTCCAGACCTGGGTCCTGGATCTGAGCCCCTCAGCCTGCCCCCCCTCTCCTTCCTCTTTCTCCCATAGAAGAAAGAAAGTTGGTCCTGCTGGCATCCCCAGAAATGCATAGTTCCCTGGGTGACACCTTGAACCTGCCCTGTAACCTGCAGCCTTTGGAGTCTAAAATCCTCAAGTGAAGCAGATCAGGTGGCAGTGGCTGGAACCCAGGGGGGGACTTCAGCACCGTGGCAGAATACGGCTGGGAGCAGGGTCCCCGTTTCCCAGAGCCAGACCATGTGCGGTTTGTTTCTTGATGCTGGGAAGGGCCCGGCCGTGCTGGACGCGTCGCTGACCTTGATTGAGCTACACCCTGATGATGAAGCCAACTACACCTGCAAAGTGACCACGTTCCTTCAGGGGAGCAGTAGGATGAGCACCTGGGTTTGAGTGTTTGGTGAGTGGGGGTAGTGGAAGGGGAGGGGCACTGGGCAGGGTCGAGGGGTTTGGGAGGATGGAAGTTGTATGGGTGGAGATGCTGGGGTAGGTGGGGCAGGAAGAACCCAGAGGGGAGAGGTAAGGAGAGTCCTCCCAGCTGAGATGCTGTGGACTGGAAGGGAGGTAGTGTCTCATTGTTAGGGTTTGGGGGCTGCAACTGAGGATCAGAAATGAGATAATAATTCTTGGATGATAGTATAGGATCTTGAAGTGGGATTGTTTCTTTGTTCATTTTCCCTGTGCTGAGGCAATTTTTCTGAGAACTTGGGACTTTTAGTAGCTTCTCAGACATCCCTTGAGTTCATTCAATTCTCAGACAACTGCTTAGCTCTGAGACGTACAAATACAGTTCCTGTCCCAAACACAATTGCAGTAGTACTGTCATCATCAACACCAACATCACTGACACAGCATCCCTCATGCCTGCACTTGGGCCACCAATAACACCATCCTTGCTTTTTCTTCTGACTTCTTGGGTCACAGCCTTTTGTTTGGTTTCGCTTTATTTTGTGTTTCGCGGGCACCCAACTGACTATAAGAATGGGTTCTCCTGGCTCTGTGCTCAGAAATAACTCCTGATGGTTCTCTGGGTGTGAAATCACCCCATGCACTGTATCTTCAAACCCAGGTAAATGAGCCTGAATCAGGGTGTGCATGAAATAATCTAAAACAGACCGAGGTGGGCCGGAGAGATAGCATGAAGGTAAGGCGTTTGCCTTTCATGCAGAAGGTGATTGGTTCGAATCCTGGCATCCCATATGGTCCCCCGAGCCTGTCAGGAGCGATTTCTGAGCATAAAGCCAGGAGTAACCCCTGAGCACTGCTGGGTGTGACCCAAAAACAAAAACAAAAACAAAAAATAAACAAAATAAAATAAAACAGAAACACATGCTGGCTGTCTTCTTCCTAGTATGCAGAGCAAGCTACCTATCAGAACTGCTGTTTTTATTGAGTACAGGGACCACCCCTTGATGGGATCGTAAACCCACCTAGGTTTACAAGTAAGACAATCTCTGTTTTGGGGTAAATCCAAAGTTGTAAACAAACATACAAAGAAATCAGGGATGATCTTTATTTTGGGTAAACTAAGGTGTAGCCCAACCTCTGGGTACCAAAGACATGGTTACCAGGGCCTGAAGCCAGATAGGCAGGAACAGGCAACTGCATTAACCCATGTCCAATCTCTCCACCCCTTTGTATTTTAGATTTTCCTTTTCCCCTTTTATGTTCTCTATTTTCTTCAAATATTGTCTACACTGACTCCCACATTCTTTTGATCCTTCTCTGCCACAGCCTCCAATGCCTTGATTATCAGCCACGGATTCCAGGCACCCTCAGCTCTTCTAGTATCCCAGTTTTCATCCTGGGCATCTTTGGGAACATCATCGAGAATTTTGGGGCACAGGGAAAGGGGGACAGAGAGGTGGGCCAGTGAGGATCCAGTCTCACGGTCTACACTGACTCCATCCACCCTTACAACATGCTTTCTTTCATCCATACCCTGGACATGCTCTACTTTCTTCACCTTCCAATTCACCCTGCCATTGGGGGCTGAGATCCACTTTCTCTACTCTGACCCCACACAAAATGTAAAGGGTTCACCTGGACTCTGCTCCACCCCCATCCACCCACAAACTGTGTACACTCCCTTTCCCCTTAGGTTCTACACTGATCCTCTCAACACTGTCTACAGTATATACTCCTCCATTCAGTGTCCGCATTGACTCTCTGGTTGGGTGTTGTCTATGGCCTGAGACAAAAAGGGAACAACAGGGACTGCCTACTGTCCCTACCTCAGAATGTAGTGCTACCATGTCCAACTCTCTGTCACAACCCCACCTCCTGTGATATTCCTACTCATTTACAGAGGGACAAGCAGCAGAGTCAAACCACCACAGTTGCTCTGCAGGACTTGTCAGAGCTGTAATTTTTCTGTGTGAGGAGGCCCCCAGACCTGGCCCAGGAGTTCTGTAGAAAGAAGGGTCAGAGACCTCTGCACCCTCTTGTCCCACCACCACATTCAGGGCTGTGTTCTCATTGTGAATCACAGCCCCTGCTCCAGGATTCCCCTCTCAGGCAGGCAAGTGTGTCCATAAATCTTGCCAGAGCTTAGCAGGAAGGTAAGCAGCTCACCTGGAGAGGTGGGGACACAAGACGACTGTCCCCCACTGGTCCAGCCCAGCCTGAGACTCAGAATTGGGTTCAGAGCACATGTGCTCGAATATTTGCAGCAGCTGCAGGTGACAACAAAAGGGGAAATTCTCAGGTATGTTCATTTGTGGCACTGACCATCTCAGGGCATCCCAAGTGACTCTAAGGTCCCCTCATCCTCTAGACCTGCTGGTCCTCAGTTCCTGTTCTCTAGGTATCCCTATTTCCTATAGACAGGGGCCTTTCCCTCATCAGTGTGGGCCTGTCCCATGGGGGCTCCTGTTTCTGAGCCTGTCCTCTTCCCCTTTATAGATGCCCCTGAAGTCTCCATCTCCCTGTTTAGTGACATTGGGCAGCCCGGCCATATGGAAACTGGCCTGAGCTGTGATGCTCAAAGCAACCCAGAGCCCAGGAATTATGAGTGGAGCACGTGAGTCGTGAGCCTGATGTGGGTCTGAGGGGAGAGCTGGGGAAGGGCTACTAGGTCTGAGGGAGGAGATAATGGCTATGAATTCCTTGTCTATTGCTTTTTTGGTTTTATTTGTTTTATTGCTTTATTTTGAGGGCTCATTCTTGGTGATCAGGACTTAATCCTGACTTTTATGCAGGGGTTACCCCTGGTGGGTCTCAGCCCATAGAGTTGCCCCATAAAGTCATAAAACAATGGCTGGTCACATGCATTCAAGTGTCCCACTTGTTGGGCTATCTCCTGCCCCTGGACTCTGGGGTGTACACGAGGAGGTGGGGGATGAATCCCTGGTCAGATCAGAGGTAGGAGCTAAGGAACCCAGATAAAGACTCATCTTTGACTCCATAAAAACTGTCTTTCTGGCCAGAGAAGCTGCCAGGTATGATTCCTGAGTATAGAGGCAGGAATAAGCTGTGAACTCTGTGGGGTGAGGCCCCCAAACCTAAAACAAGACTAAAAGATATATAAATACCCTGCGTTTTATGTGGGTAATGAAAACCACTCAGCTGCAGAACAGGTGTTCACAGGGTAAGACCCGGGTTCAAGCCCAACACCCACATCTACAGTTACTTTCCATCAAAAAAGGTTCTGCAGACTCAGTTTCTGAGAGCTCAGTCCAGGCTTCAGTTACCCCAGGTCTTCCTCTGTGCCTGTTCTTACGCTCCTGCCATGCACCCCTAAAATACCCATTCATGGGCCAGCGTGGTGGCGCTAGAGGTAGGTAAGGTGTCTGCCTTGCCAGCGCTAGCCTAGGATGGACCGCCATTCGATCCCCAGTGTCCCATATGGTCCCCCAAACCAGGAGCGACTTCTGAGCACATAGCCAGGAGTAATCCCTGAGCGGCACCTGGTGTGGCCCAAAAACCAATAAATAAATAAATTAAATAAAATTCTCATTCAGCACTGATCCAGGAAAGGGTCAAAGGTTATTTGTGCTCCAGGAAATGTGTCATTTGCCTAATTCCAGAGACCAAAAAAAAGGAAATAAGAGATAATGAGGCAGCTCTGGTGACCCAATCTCTGAGTGAGGCAGGAGTTCTAGGGGTGCTGAGCAGAGCAGGGCCATAAGGTTCATTCTTCGTTCTAGTAGTTTCTCTCAGGACACCAGGTGGGGGATGATGTCAAGGGAACATCCAACAGAAATCGGGAAACTGGAAGCCACAATGGCTCTGAGGACTAGAAGGTTCTGGATGGTTTGAAGCGGGGCCTCAGGACCTCTGTCTGGCTCCAGGGAAAGAAAGGAACAGTTGGGGGACTCCAGGGGCTTCTGACCTTGGGCACAGATGTGGGAGGTGCTGCAGAGTTCTCAGTTCCTGTCCCTCAGGCACCAGCAGAGGCCGCTTTCTCACCACCCATGTGTTCCCCAGGACCACAGGCCTCTTGCCCCCTTCTGCTGTACCCCAGGGTGCCTGGCTCCTGCTCAAGCCCTCAGAGGAGTCCATCAACATCACCTTCATCTGCTGAGTCTCCAATGCCCTGGGGACAGGCCAAGACACCATGAGAGTCCGGATCTCAGGTGAGGAGCCAGTGGGGAGCACAGACATTCCAGGAGGAAGTCCAGCAGG
The DNA here is from genome assembly GCF_024139225.1 of Suncus etruscus. NCBI lineage: Eukaryota > Metazoa > Chordata > Mammalia > Eulipotyphla > Soricidae > Suncus > Suncus etruscus. The sequence goes on from NC_064861.1 coordinate 88,545,517, forward strand.
ATTGCCTCTGAGGGAGCAATGATTGGGGTCCTTGGTGAGGAGCCTCTCAGCTGACAGAATGCTCACCCCTCTCTGCCTTGGCCTCTTCCCTGACTTCAGAAAGGCCTTCCCGGGATAAGGCCGAGCTTGAACATTGCAGCTTCTGGAACATCCCTCAAAGTTGGTTTGGAAAAGGGCATATTAGGGAAAAACCCCTTCAGGTTTGACTCAATACAGAGGGGGTCACAATATTTTATGGAACCCTGACTTTTCCCTTATTTTTCCCCATTGTTCTCTGTGCTGTTCTTTTCCAGGCCAGTTGACCTCCTGATCATCAGGGGAATGTGGACTTCCTGCCCTCCATCCCCGCTTCAGTAGTGGGTCTGGAGAGGAACCATTACTGATTTATTTCTTTGATTTTGTGGCACACCATCCTCTGATCAGGGTCTACTCTTGGATTTTCTCTCAGTGCTCTTTCTTGAACTACCTGGGGGACTATTTGGGGTGCCAGAGATGGAATCTGGGTCAACCTCCTGCAAGGAAAATTCCCTCCACCTCACTGTGTCATTGGCCACTGAACTTAAGGTGCTCAATTCAATCACAGCATTAGAACACAGCCATTAGAATGAGCTGCTCACATTGGCCATTCCTGGCGTCCCACCCTTGACCCTTAGAGACCTGGAGTTGGAGTAGGGACTGCCTATGGGATGAAGGGTGATATTTGTTGGGCAGCAGGAACCCCAAAATTGTTAGTCTTAAGTCTCTGGCTCCTTTTCTTCCTCCAGGACCTTTCAGGTCACTCTCAACTTTCACTAGCATCCTGATTGTGGGACTTATGGCCATGTTCATGGTACTCGTGGTCCTGACTTATTTCTGCTGTTTCAGAAAGACCCGTGAGTGTCTTCTCTCTGGAACAGTCCCCCCTTGCCTGTTGGTCTTGAACTTCCAGAGCCATGATCCCCTCCTGAGCTGAGAGGCTTGTGCTGGTCCTTCCACTGAGCCCCTGTCCTGAATGGGAATAGGGAGCCCCTTTTCCTGGAGTCCTGGATCCAACATTTCTGGTTCTCCTCTGATTTCCCATGACTTTCTGACATATTTCCTCTGTGTCCCCAAATCAGGACCGATGCAGCATCTCAGAGGATGAGGTATCTACTCTGTGTCCCAAAGTCAGTAGCACCTTAGAGCCTTGCAGAATTGAGATGGAGACTGAGGCAGGGACTGTGATAGAGAGTATGATGGGGACTGAGGGTGGGGCTGAGGCAGATACTAAGGTAGAGATTGAACCTGAAAATGAGGTGGAGAATAGGGTTGATATGAAACTGTGGCAGAAACAACGTGACAGGTTATTTTGTTGGAAAATTGAGACTAAGATTCAGTGGGGAACTAAGGAGAAGGCTGAGGCAGACATTGACTCAGGGACAGGTGAGCAGCAGACGTGGGTGGATGATGACTGGGACTCTGAGCCGCCATTTGATGACCCTGATGAGCTGCTGCCTGTGCTGCGGCCGTCCAAAGATGACGTGACACTGAGGGGAACACTGAGGTGTCTAATGAGGATGAGATAAGGTGGAGACAGAGGCAAAGAAAAAGGTAAGTGTAGGGTGGGGTGCTGAGGTGGGTGAGAGGCCTGGAGGGTCTGCACATAGCCCCACCTCAATGTGGGGGTTTCTCCAAAGAAGCACCCCAATGTGCTATCCCCTCAAACTGCCCCTGTGACAGCTGACCCTCCTATGTGGTTTCTTAAAGGTGTGGGTCTGTGCTTGGGTTAGATTTGATTTTATCGTAGATTTTTGTTTCTTTGGGGCAACATCCACCTTTGATCAGATTTTTTTTTAATTTTTTACACTTGTAAATTTTAATTTACATTTTGATTTTTTTAAAAAATTTTACATTTTATCAACTAAAATATGTGATTTAATCATTGACAAAATTGATTCATACAAAAAGATATCTAAGAAATACATATGTTTCACATATATACATTTACATTTGTATGTGTAAATGGAGTGGAAATAATCAGATTAACATTTAACATTAATATATATTTTCATAGCATGTTAAACAAATAGTCCCCTTTTGTTGTTTTTATAGAAATTGTTGTTTTTATAGAAATTGCTGAGCTGATTGCAAAATTGTAGGAGAAAGAGAAAATAATCAGCAATTGTCAAATTATCTAGAAATTGAAGAGAATAACATCTGGTTTAATTATTCACTATAAATTTACAATATTGAAGGTAGATATTATCAGCATCATTAGACAAATATTTCAACAATTGTCCAAAATTAGATTCAGTGTGTATGTACGAACAAGAGTGAAAAAAGGAGAAAGAAATCATTTATATTATAATAAAATAGGTATGACAACCATAGGAATAATTTTAAGGTCATTTTAATCTAAAAATAAGGCAATATGTGAAGTATCCAGAAGAAATATTAAAAAGAGAAAATATTTAATTCCCAGTGTCATGATTAAAAAGAGAGATAAATGGGACACACAAACAGACAGAAAGAATTAAATTGGCTACATTTTATCAAACTTGAAAATGTGTTCATTAAAAATTACTGAAAAAAATAAACCTATATAAAGAAGACAAAGCATAAAACAACTTAAATAGGAAAATACAAATAAATCTAGCAGTGAGAAATGAACAAGATATTTACTTTGAGAAGATGAACGAGAGGCCAGTGAGATAGTGACTCACATGTGGGCAACCCGGCTTCAATCTTTTTCACAGAAAGTTCCCAGAGTATACCTGGAGTGATCCCTGAGTACAGAACCAGCAGTAATTCCTGAAAATCATAGATGTGGCAAGGTAAATAAGGACAGAAATAACGAGAGAGAGAGAGAGAGAGAGAGAGAGAGAGAGAGAGAGAGAGAGAGAGAGAGAGAGGAGAGAGAGAGGAGAGAGAGAGAGAGAGAGAGAGAGAGAGAGAGAGAGAGAGAGAGAGAGAGAGAGAGAGAGAGAGAGAGAGAGAGAGAGAGAGAGAAACGGAAGAAAAAAGAAAGAAGAAAAGAAAAAGAAAGGATTGATAAAAGAGGAATAAAGGAAGGGTGGAAAGAAAAGATGAGCAAAAAGACTCAAGTGAGAAGTTTATTGAATAGTACTATGCGTTGATATATGATTTAAAAAAACCTGAAGAGTAATTGTATTATATATAAATCATATAGTCCTTGATGGCGGTGCATGGAGTGGATGGATCATGCCTGCAGCTCCTCCAGCCTAGAGTGTCTAGGTTCAGGGAGACAGGGAAGATCTGTTCCAAAGCCGGTCAGTAGAAGTCAGGAGACATGCAGTTTTATTATAAGTCCCGCGGGACTCAGTTATTCGTGGGTGCAGAGGGGATCCAGCCTCAGCCGAGGCAAGCCGTCAGGGGATGAATGCAAGAGAAGATCAAAGTTCCCAGGTTGAAGCAAGCTGGGGGAGGCCCCAAAATGTCTGCCGAGCCTAAGGGGCCCAGCAGTCAGTTTTATCCGCAACTTGGCCCGGAAACACTCACCTCAGCTGAGGCAAGCCCTCGGGGGATGAATGCCAGAGAAGATTAAAGTTCCCAGGTTGAAGCAAGCCCGGGGAAGTCCCAAAATGTCTGCCCTAAATTTTAAATTTTAAATTAAAATTTTAATCTGTGCTTAAGAACATTCTTGGTGATGTTTGGGGACCATATGAAATGCATTAATGGTGCCTAGGTCAGCTATGTGCTAGGTGACACCATCACATTTTGCTATCACTCAAGATTTTGTTGTGAGTTTTGTGCCTCTCCTGACTCTGCGCCCAGTGTCACTCCCACTGGTGCTCAGGGGACCCTGGGATGCATGGAACAGCTTGGGTCTCTGCATGAAAACAGGTCTGAGGCCAGCTGGTTGGCTGAGCTGTCTCTGCTGTATGCAATCTGCATTGGTTTGTTGATTATTTTGTTTGGGGGCCACACTGGGCAGTTCTCACATGGTACTCCTGGCTTCAGCTGCTTTTAGTAGTACTTAGGCTACCAAATGTTTCCTGGAAATAGAACCTGGGTCAGCCATATCGAAGCAAGTGCCCACTCATTGTATAGCCACTCTGGCCCCAGGGATGTTATTTTAATGGGGCCCCTGATGAGCCCCTCATGCCCACATCTGGAGAAGTTGCCCAGTTTCTAGAGAAAAACCCTCAGGCCTGCAACTTTGGAAGACAGGGCTTCAGGAGGAGTCTGGGTGGTTTTATCTGAAAGGGCCTTGCAATGGCTGGAGTGATAGTGCACTGGTGAAGGCACTTGCCTAACACACAGGCCACCAAGATTCGATCCCTGGCACAGCATATGGTCCCTGAGCCTTTCCAGGAGTGATCCCTGAGCATAGAGTCAAGTGTAAGACTTGAGTACTGCCATACTTGATGTGGGGAGAAAACACTTTGAAGGTTCTTGCAGGCAAAGTTTGTATCTTCCCTCTAGGTCATTTCCTACTGAAGCCAGCAGCCATTCTGAAAATCCCCACCAGGTCAGCTCATTGTCCAGCTCCATATGTTGACTTATTCTTTAAAGAGATGTAAAAAAAAAAAAAACCTGTGAAAAATCCATGTGCTCGCTTTGGCAGCATATATACTAAAATTGGAACAATACAGAGAAGATTAGCATGGCCCCTGCTCAAGGATGACATGCAAATTCGTGAAGCACTCCATATTTTTAAAAAAAAATAAAAAATCCAGGGTACACTGTCTTGCAGAAGAAAACAGGAGCCTGTAGAATAAAAATAAAATATGAAGTTCAAGTGTTTGGCGAGTCCTCCCCCCTCACCGCGCTTCTAGCCCCTTCAGCTGGCAGCGTCTGAAGATGAAGCATGAGAGCCAAGAAATAATTCGCAACTAGTCAGTTAAAATATTCACTGGAGTCAGCTCACTTCATTTTTCACAGCTTTTCTCTGCCACAAGTCTCTATGCCATGTGCTCATTTTTGCTGAGCTCTTCCTGTGCTGCTTATACCATATCTTTCTCTCATGAGCTCCTTATCCCATGTGTGTTCTCTGCTAAGCTTTTTGCTGCCCCTCTCTGCCTTCTGCTGGTTCTCCTCTCTCCTCCCCGCAGCCAGATCTTTTCTTTTCTTTAAAACAACCAGCCCCATCCCAGGTGTGGGTGGTCTGATCTTCCAGGTGGGATTAACATCTCAAAAGAAATTTTAGGTAAAAGGCATTGGGGAAAGGGTTCCAGGGGTCCTGCTCTGGAGGATTGGCTGGCTAAATCCCAGCCCTGTAGAGGCCTTGACAGCTACACCACAATCCATAATCAACCCAAAGCAATGACCCAACTTCACCAGCTTAGCATTGATCTCTGCAAGGGACCTCACCCACAGAACAGGCTTTGTTCTAAGAACTCTGGGATTTTCACAAACTAAGTTGGGGCAGCCTCTTCCTTCTCGTGTACTTCCTGATGCCTGAAGTGACAGACACAACAAACAGCCACCACTATGTCTGCCACAAATCTTGGGATTCCTGGACCAAATGTGACCATGTGACACCTTCATGTTTTTAATACTGATACCCCAGGTGGAGGCCACCAAAATAGACGTCACAGTTGCATAGAAGTCACTTAAGGTTGATAAACAAAACCGATGACAAAATGATGATCAACCAGAAAGAAACACATTAGTAAGCCTTGAGGCAGCAATTTATTCATTTTCTTTTGCTGGAGATTTTTCTAACTTAGATCAACAAACAATATAAGTTGAATTGTCATACCTGTCATGGCAGCAGCCTTCAAAGTGGGTGGGAAACTGAGGAAAATAATGTAGGTAAGTTACACTGATGGTGGCATTGTATTTTGGAAAATGGAATGCCAGAAAGAATTGTATTATGAATAATTTCGTAAACACAGTGTTTACCTAAATTAATTAATGTTAGAAAAAATAAGACTTAACCTGGTACTCCATGAGACCCTCCTCAGGGAGTGTCCAGTGCAGGGACTGACTTGGAGACTCTGGGGCTGCAGTTATCCTGGCACAAAACCCCAGACTAGTTGCCCACTCCAGCCAGCACTCAGAAAGTCCCTCTGCAATATAACCCAGTGGGCAGGTGTAAGCTTGGGGTCCCCAGCACCACCCTCTGGCTGTCTGGACTAGAAGAACTCACAGCAGGGCTGTGCTGGTTTCTCACTGGGATCCCATGGAATTGGGATTAGCCAAGGGGAAAGCACAATGGGTGCTGAAGTGTTCAGTCTTCTGCTGGTTCTCACAGAGTCCTACTGACCCCTTTCTCCAGAAACCCATGTACAACCGACACAGGAAGTCAAAATTCCATTTGTCTTTGAAACCAGTGACTTTCACCTGCTGTGTTTGACTCTGCCTCTGGGCAGACAAAAATAGTGGAATATTAGCCCCTACCCAGGAGGTTAATCCAGGCAAGCCCAAGGCCCGGCACTGGACAGTGATGGTCAGCATGGTGCCAAGGTTGAACCCACTGAGTTAGAACTTCCTAAGGCTGTGATTTGTGCAAAGGGCTCTGAGAAAACAGTATCCACAGAGGGTAACACAATTATTTCTGCACCCTTGATAGCCAGAACCTCATTAGCTGAGGAAGGTGGGGGAACCATCCCCGATCTCAGATCATGGAACATGCATTGTCTGGGAGGTTAACACTGCTGCTGTTTGGGTTTGGGCCACAACTTGCAGTGTTCAGGGCTGACTCCTGCCTTTGTGCTTAGGGATCCTTCCTGGTGGGGTTCAGGGGACCACATAGGGTGCCAGGGATGGAACCCAGGTCAGCCAACTGGCAGGCAAGTGCCAACCCAGTGAGCTCTCTCTGGCCCCCAACATGGCATTATTGTTCAGGGAACACTTATTACAAATGGTGGAAGAAGGTTGGGGATCCTGGCACAGAAGGGACTGATTCCAACCTTCAGTCTCTGCTGAGAGTCCCGAGGCAGGTCCATGATACTTTCTGGTTCCTTTCTCCAGGTCAGTTAAAGGCATTAATGTCAGGGTCCAAGCAGGTAACCCGACCAGCAGTGAGAGTCAAAGATCACCTCTGATAATGTAAAATGTAAAAGGGAGTTTATTCAGTTTATAACTGGGCACTCTGTTGTGAGACAAAGGTCCTGTATGAAACTAACATGCAGGTTATATAGAGTTAATAGGCTTCAGCAGGCTAAGTATTTCATTGGTTAATACAGTTTAACTTCCACAGTCTACATGATTAGTTCAATTTTCATTTTCATGCCCTGTATCCATCCCTTACACAGGTGTCTCATGTCTCATAGATGACCTAACTACCCCCTCATTTGGTATGATACTGTTTGGGCTGAAAAACAAAATGGCCTTCATAACAAGGAGGCTTTAGCCTGGGAATGCAAGGGGGACCAGTATCTGACAAGGGAGGGGAAAGGGTAAAAAATACTTTGAAGCTGCTACACGCTGATTCTTATTATAGCGTCAAGGTCTCGGATATTTTGGGGGCCTGTTGTCCCTTAAGGCAAGTTAGAGCTTCAGGGCCTGGGGTCTTCAGAATCTAGGGGGTCTAACACTAAGAACAGTGACCACTCACGAGTTGCTCTCACAAATCAAGGCTCATCTGAAGTGTCTCACAGCTCAACACTTAATCCCCCAGAAGTTCGCTCAGCCAATTTCTACTGTCAGTCTACTTCGGATAGGGGTAAACTGAGGCATGGGGTGCTTTGTTCCAGAGATACCATGAGAGGTGAAATTTGAGCTTGGGCCCTGGGCAAAGTCCTGACTCCCATCGAAAGGCTCCTGTGAAAATCTTCGCTGCATAGCAAAACTCAATAAAACAAATAATCAAGAAAGAATACGGGTGAAGAAACAGAGAGTACTGTTTCCCCCTGGAAGATGCCTTTAGTTTCAATCTTATAAAGTGTTTTACCCACTTGTTCTATATACCTTATGGTTTCAGGCCTGATGTCAAGGTCTTTAACCCATTTGGATTTGATCTTTCTGCATGGTGTTAGATGAGGGTCTGAGTTCACTTCTTTTTGCAAGTGGCTAACCAGTTGTGCCAAGTCTTCAAACAAGTGGAAGCAGAGATAAACATATGGGACTATATTAAGCTGAGAAGCTTCTGCACCTCAAAGGAAATAGTGCCTAAGATACAAAACCCACCCACAAAATGGGAGAAACTGTTCACCCAATACCCATCAGACAAGGGGCTAATATTGAAAATATACAAGATACTGACAGACTTAATAAGAAAAATCATATAGTCCCATCAAAAATGGGAAGAAGAAATGAACAGACACTTTCTCAAAGAAGAAATACAAATAGCCAAAGACACATGAAAAAAAATGCTCCACATCATGAATCATCAGGGAGATGCAAATCAAAACTACAATGAGGTACCATTTCACACCACAGAGACTGGCACATATCACAAAGAACAAGAATAATAAGTGCTGGGGAAGGGATGTGGAGAGAAAGGAACTCCTATTCACTGCTGGTGGGAATGCTGTCTAGTCCAGCCTTTTGGGAAAACAATATGGAGATTCCTCAAAACACTGGAAATCGAGCTCCCATATGATCCAGCTATGGATAAACCCTAGGAACACAAAAATACAATTCAAAGCTTCCTTCCTCACACCTATATTCATTGCAGTGCTATTTACAATAGCCAGACTCTAGAAATAATCAAGATGCTCTTCAAAGATGAATGGCTAAAGAAACTGTAGTACATATACACAATGGAATATTATGCAGCCGTCAGGAGAGATGAAGTCATGAAATTTTTCTATACATGGATGTACATGGAATCTTTCATGCTGAGTGAAATAAGTCAGAGGGAGAGAGATAGAAACAGAATAGTATCACTCATTTATGGGTTTTTTAAAAAAATAAATACATTCTTGTAATAATTCTCAGAGACAATAGAGATGAGGGCTGGAAGGTCCAGTTCACAATATGAAGTTCACCACAAAGATTGTAGTTAGGGAAATAACTACACTGACAACTATCATAACAATGTGAATGAATGAGGGAAGTAGAAAACCTGTCTCAAATACAGGCAGGGGGCGTAGAGAAAGGTTTAGGGCATGGGTGGTGGGAATGTTGCACTGGTGAAGGTGGGTGTTCTTTATATGGCTGAAACCCAACTACAATCATGTTTGTAATTAAGGTGTTTATATAAAGATATTTTAAAAAAGAACCAAATAGACAAATATTTTTCCTTGTCTGTTCATACCAGGTGGTGTTCAGGAAACATGTGATGCTGGGATCAATCATTGGTTCCATTATTGTTCGAGACTTGAATGAAAACAGATTTCACCCAGCATGGGATGAGGAGAGGGGTAATGGAAACAGGTCCCACTTCTGGGAAACTAGAAATGTTTCTTAGACCCTGAAACCAGGGGGATCTAGCACAGACACTGCTGGGCACCTAGTCAGAGAACCTGCACCCTCTGCCAATGGTCCAGAAATACCCATGGGGCCACATTCCCTTAGAAAGTGTTAATTTTGTATGTTTTGGAGGCACACCTGAGATGCTCAGGGGTTACTCCTAGGGGTGCAAACACATTGGGGTCTGTTATGGATTGTGACCCCAATGAGCAGGTTAATAGCAGTCTGGTCATGTCCAACTCATGAATACATTTTCCCCATCCCTCCCTTTCTGAAAGGCCTGAGGTGGCTTCCAGGGCTCACTCAAGGCATCACTGTAGGCTGACAGAGTGGGCAGCTTGACGTGACATACTTTTTGAAAACAATAAAATGAAGCAGAGATTTCCTAGCCATGAAGAAATCCAAAGGCAGCAAGACCACAGACCTTTGGCATCCAAACCTAGAGCTCTTTGGAGGAGGGAAACTGAGGCAAGGCCCAGCTGCAGAAATTTCGTGCCCCACCCAGAGGTGGAGAGAACCCTCAAAACTATTTATGCCTTGTCCCCTCTTCATCTTTCTAAGTGGCTTCGTGCAGGTGAAACTGTCCTGATTCCCTTCTGAAATTCTTTCTGAGAGGGAAGGGCTGGATCCAGAGCCCCTTCCCAATTTGGGGCCGATGTTCCCACTTCAGAGCTCAGTCAGGCCCTTCTCAGCACTGTGGACTCAAGAGGGAACTAAAAGGGGGATACACCATTGCGTGCAGTCTATCTCCCTCGCGCCTCACTTCAGAGCCAGAAGACATTTTCTGAGACTGCTTTGAGCTCAGGCTGCTTCCGGAGTGGTGGACCTGTTAACAGAAAATTTGTGGCAGAAAGTGGTCACTGGTGGGGTGAGTGTAGCCAATGGGAAAATTTACAGCCTGATGTTTGGAGTGTTGTGGGGCTCTGTGTTCCTTCTGGGGGGTGACTGACCCCCATGGCTCAAGTCTCTGCTTTCTGAGAGCTGCAGCAGGACCTGCAAGGCCCCTGATCCTGCCTCTGGGATGTCAGGTGAGGAGCAAGTCTCGGGTGAGGCTTAAGCCAGGGGACCTGGAGGCCCAGCACAGTTCTGTGGAATACCCAGAATTGTGGCAGCAGAGGTAGTCCCAACATGGGGAGGGGGTCAGACCATTTGGGTATGGAGGGGACTGAAGGTTTTCCACACTTAGATTAACAAATAATATAAGTTAAATTGTTATACCTGTCATGGCAGCAGGCTCAAGGTGGGAGGGAAACTGAGGGAAATAATGTAGGTAAGTTACACTGATGGTGGCATTGGTTTTGGAAAATGGCATGCCAGAAAGAATTGTATTATGAATAATTTTGTAAACCACAGTGTTTATATAAATTAATGAAAGTTTTAAAAAAATAGACTTGAACTGGCTCTATAAAATACCTGTTGTAATGAGCTCACAGTACAGGGACTGACTTGGAGACTATGGGGCTGCAAGTGTCCTGACACAAACCCCCCAGACTGGCTGCCCACTCCAGCCAGCACTCAGATGGTCCCCTCTGCAATATAACTCAGTGGGCAGGTATAAGTTTGGGGTCCCCAGCACCACCCTCTGGCTCTGTCTGGACCTGAAGGACTCACAGCAGAGCTGTGCTGGTTTCTCACTGGGACCCCATGGATTTGGGGTTCACAAAAGGAAAATTCCAACAGGGTCCTGAGATGCTCAGTCTTCTGCTGGAGTTACAAAGAGTTCCCTTCTCCAGAAACCCTTATACAACCAATACAGAAAGTTCCACAGACCCCCTTCTCCAGAAACCCTTGTACAACCAATACAGGTAGTCAAAATTCCATTTGTCTTTGAAACTAGTGACTTTTCCTGCTGTGTTTGAAGCTGCCTCTGAGCAGACAAAAAGGTGGAATATCACCCCCTACCTGGGAGTTTAATCTAGGCCAGCCTGAGGCCTGGCACTGGCCAATGCCAGTCAGGATGGGCCCAAGGTTGAACTCATTGAGACAAAGCATCTTCCTAAGGCTGTGCTTTCTGGTGAAGGGCCCTTAGAACGAAGTATCCCTGGAGGGTGACACTGTCATTCTGCACCCTCGTCAGTGAGCACCCCATTCGTGGAAAAATGAGGGCAGACATTTGTTTATTCAGATCATGGAACACACATTGTCGAGGTAATTATTGCTGCTGCCATTTGGGTTTGGATCACACCGTGTGGTGCTCAAGGCTAATCCTGCCTCTGTGCTTAGGTATCCTTCCTGGTAGGGTTCAGGTGACCATATGGAGTACCAGGGATGGAACAAATCTTCCAGGAACATTTATTACTCACACGTTGCTTCCACAGATCAGGCTGTTGTGAGGGGCCCTCACAGCTCAGCATTTAGTACCCCAGCAGCTCCGTGAGTCAAGTAGTACTATAAGCCCCACCTCATAGAGAGGGAAACTGAGGCACAGAGTCCTCTGCTCCAGTGAGTAAGAGAATTCAGAGGTAGAATCTGAATGTGGGTCATCAGCATAGTCCTGACTTTTATTTAAAGGGTTCTGTGAAAATCTCTGTTGGGTAGCAAAACTCAATAAAACAAACCATCGAGAACAGAGCCAAGAAACAAATAGACATTTATTTTTCCATGTCTGGTTCATACCAGGTGGTGCTCAGGGTATCATGAGGTGCTGGGGATCAATTGTTGGCTCCATTCTTGTTGGTGACTTGGAGGAAAATAGATTTCACTAGCTTCGGAAGGGGAGTGAAATAATGGAAGCAGGTCCCTGCCACGGCATACCTAAACTTTTAGGGGGGCTCACCAGATGTATCCTCATATTTTCCTGGTGGGAAGAACTAAATTAACCCCCATGGGGTTCCTCAAAAGGCCCACTGTGGATGCCTTTTTCCTTTGCGTAGATGGTTGAGGAATTTCCAAAGAGATGCTTGGCATTACATTTTCAGTCAGCATTTGACTCTCTCTCCTTTGTAAGTATCAGGCAAAATTACAGCCTCTATCAAATAATTTGGCTCAGAAATTCCAGCTCCAAAGATTATTTGATAACCCCTTTTCTGGATAATAGCCAGCCTAAAAGTAAAGACAATACTTTTTCTCTCTTTTTCAAATATGTCTTTGCAGCCGCATTTTCTGGTAATCAAGAGCATAACCAGAATGCAGATCCTGGCTATTGACTATTGACCCTCCTTTAGAAATAGGGAAACTCATTTTTTGGGGATTCGACTCTTCCCTTTACTCAACCTCTAAAACAATAGAATCTAGTCCAGTAAAGATCAAGTTCCTAGATATTTTCTACTCCCTCCTAATCCTAATTTTGCCTTTAAAGTAAGCTTGCAAAGAGTTGCCTTGAGTTGTAACCTTCTCCTTTGTAACCTAGAATTTTTACAGTCACACCCATAGCTTAGGTATTGATACTGTTGTACCTTGCTTTGTAATTATAATTATTCTTCACCTCTGGCTAATTTTACCCCTATAAATCCCCCTGCTCAAAAAATTAAACTTGCCGCACTCCTGCCAGAAGATGTGTTGACCCACATACTCTGTGTATGGTTTCATTGTTTCATATTTCATATTTGACCACTCCTGTTACCCATTTTCCTCTTATTGAAGGATTTGCTCTCCACTAGAGATGCTGAGACGCAAGACCCCTGCAGCAGGTCCCACTTCTGGGAAACCATAGAGACATTTCTCAGAACCTGAAACGAGGGGACCCAGCATCGACACTGCTGGGAACCTAGTCAGAGAACCTGTACCTTTGATAATTATCCCAGAAACAACCTATGTGTCCACATTCCCTTACTAAGTGTATTTTATTTGTGTTTTTTGGGGGCACACATGAATATGCTCAGAGGTTACTGTTAGGGGATACAAACACACCTGGGATTGTTATGGATTGTGACCCCAAAGAGCAGGTTAATAACAGTCTGGTCATGTCTGACACATGCACACATTTCCCCAGTCCCCCCCTTTCCTGAAAGATCTGAGGCAGATTCCCAGGAGTCACTCAGGGCATCTCTGTAGGTTGTTCCTGTAGGATGATGGGCTGTGGGACCTGATGAGATGTACTTGTTGAAAACAATAAAATGAAGCAGATTTCCTAACCCTGTAGGAGCCCAAAGGCGCAGGAGCACATTAATTTGGCATTCACACCTGGAGCTCTTTGGAGAAAGAAAATAGGCACAGCTCAGCTGCAAAAATTCCAGGACGAACCCAGATCTGAGGGGGGGGGGCGAGCAAATTGTTTCTGCCCTCTCCCCTCTTCATCTTTCTAAGCTGCTTTGTGCAGAGGAAACTGTGCTGATTCCCTCTTGGAATTCTTTCTGAGAGGGATGGGCCAGACTCACGGCCCCTTCCTAACTTCTGGTTGATGTTCTTGGTTCTGAGTTGAGTCAGGCCCTTTCTAGCACTATGGGCCCTGGAAGGAAATAAAGGGGAACACACTGTTGCCTGCAATCTACTGCCCTCTCACCCCACTTCATAGCCAAGAGGCATTTTCTGAGACTATTTTGAGCTGCTTCCAGAGTGGTGGCTGTTAACAGAACATGTGGGGGTGAAGGAAGTGGTCACTGGTGGGATAAGTGTAGCCAATGGGAAAATTCAGAGTCTGATATTTGGGTCAGGAGTGTTGTGGGGCCTTGTGTCTCTTTTGTGGGGTGACTGACCCCCGTGGCTGGAGTCTTCATTTTTCTGAGAGGTGCATCAGAAACTGTGGGGCCCCTTATCCTGTTTCTGAGGTGTCAGGTGAGGAGCAAGGCATGGGGCGGGCTCTGAGCTTGGGAGACCGGAGGTCCCAGCACAGAGAGAGGTGGTCACTGTTGGGTGCCCAGAATTGTGGCAGCAGAAACAGCAACAGAGGAAGCCCCAGCAGGGGAGGGGTCTGAACCATGAGGGAGTGGAGAGGCCCCAGATGGCTTGATCAAGGGGTCCCATGGACCTTTCTGTCATGGTCTTACTTTCAATTGTCTGATTCTGTCTGTGCTAGAAGCCATTGGGAATGGCTGCTGGAGGAACAGAGTCAGTTCTTTTGTCCAAAGGCTGTTGGAGGGATTTTCCTCTGCCATCTCCATTGCTTTCTTTTGTTTTGTTTGCTTTGGGGCCAATAACGGCCAGGCTCAGGATTTATTCCTGGCTCTGTACTCAGGAATCACTCTTGGAGGGCTAACTGGGCCACTTGAGATGCAGGGACTGAACCAAGGTCAGCCACATACAAGGCGAGCACCTTCCCTTCTGTACTGTCACTTCAGCCCCATCCAGGAACTTCTTAATGCTACAACTGGGCTGAGAAGAATATTAAGGGGACAGAGCCTCAGTCCTTTGGGACACCCCCAGCAGTGCTCAGGGATCACTGAGTCAGACCAGGTGAGGTGCAGCGGAGCAGACAAGGTCATCCCTGGAAGGCAGCATCCTGGTGTTCCTGCTAGCTGCAGGAGTGACTGCAGTGATAGCAGACTACTAGCAAGAATGACACCCTCTTACCCAGACTGTGGTTGGGGGTGGGCTTATGAATCAGATTGTCACCGGAAGATTCCTCCCCTAAACTTACTGGTGTGATTTATTGGGGGTTTCTGGTTATGCTCTACAAAATCTGCTCCTCCTGAGGTGTAAGTGTTAAAAGAAGTGGATACCAACCCAAGAGTTTGTGTTCTGAGATAGGGAAGTTTCCCCAAGAGCATTATCATTTTAAGCTTGTTAAAAGGGAGTTCCTCAAAATGTGAGAAACGGGATTTTCTCTGTAGGGTATAAGCATGTGTCATGGAAGCCACCTTCCGTGGCTATGTGCTCAGCACAGAAGGAGCTGGACCCTGCGGCAAAGGTCTCAGGCAGAGTTTTGGGAGTGTTGTTAACCTGAGAATGAGAGAATGGACTCTCAGGCTGGGAAGAGACCAGTACTCTTTTCCTACTTGTTTACTCTCATCGGCCTCTTGGCCTCTTCCTTCTTTCATTTTGTAACTGTGTTTGCTACCATACTAGGTTTCTGATTAGTTCCCACTCAAATGCATTTCCCTATATTGAACTGCAAGGAGTCATTTTGCAGACTTCAGAAGGCTAAATCACAGACCAAAGTGGTGTCCAGGATTCAGCACCCTCCTACCGACTATTTCTAATGACATAAAAGGGACATGCATATCTCCTTTGAATATTGTAGGTATATTCCCTCAACTGCTATAACTATTATTGAGTATCACCTTAAACGGTGACAATTGTGTCCACTGTCTTAAGTTAGATTGTTCATTTCCCCACTTTTTATCTTTTCTTCTCTTTGTGAACTGTTCAATAAAGAATTTTGGTGAAAGAGTCCCTCAGTTTAATGCTTATTTATGTTTGAACCAAGTCATGGGGATTGTTGGACTTGTTTTTGCGGCCCCCATATTCACTGATAAAGCCACGTGGCATTATTCCTTGTTTGCCTAGGCACATTAAAATGAAAAATACTATACCTACAAATAAGTTCTTATCTAATAGAGATAGGAACACACAAATCTTGTAGTGCAATGGGACCCTGAACATTGACATGATCACCTGGCACAGGCCTCAGAAGTCTGGGCATTCTTCATTCACCCCTGAACCAGGGAAGCTATCTATGAAACATCCAAAGTTGTCTAAGACATCACCTGGAAACAATCCTCTACCAGGGAAGACCCAACTGCTACTCTGACATCGATCTACTCAAAAGAATCTTCCCTTAACACTGAGAATATTTAAACAACAACGACCTGCGTACTGGACGGGGCTTTCTGCATTGCTCTTTAATTTTGAGTTGAAATTAGAGGACGCTCCGCACCATCTTGACTTCAATGCAGGATATACAGATTCCAGGATCTTCAATACAGAAACATGATACCAACAACAGAGACTGTGTGAAAAATAAAAGTGTATTGGCACTACAGACAATGACCTGGATTGGACAAACTAGTTTGCCTGGAGCCTAGAATTAGTCTTATGTCAGGAAACTTCAGGGGTAGGGTCTCCTTGTATTTAGGCCAAGGCTTTTCCTTTCCATGTCCCCTATATTTTGGTGGGTCTATGCAAACGATAATTGCCACTCTAATACTGTTTTTACTGTGCTCCTTTGACTCTAAACCTTAAAAAAAAAAAAACACTTAAACTTTTGAGGTTAACTTAAACTAATATGCATGTGCATGGAAATGTAAAAAATTACTATGTCTTCAAGTTTAAGAAGTTACATAAATTTTATGGCTTTAGATTGCTCTGTGTATCGCTAAGAAAATTTATAATGTACTACAATCTGGGGTCTTGAGGGACAAAGTAATTGTACACAGGTTCTGTTTTATCTTTCTTTGATTGTAAGTTTAAAATTAAGGTGTCAGCAGGGGGAATTTCTTCTGAGAACTCTGTTTTTGGGTGATTGTCCTTCCACTGTAACTTTACCTTGTCCTCTTTCTTTACATCATTGTTCACATAACTAAAAATAAAAAAAAATTAAAAAATAAAGTGTAAAGAGCTGCGTGTGGCTCTCGAGCTGCGGCTTGCCGACCACTATCTTAGGGGTATTCCCTTCCCCAGATAAGGAACAAGTGAGCTAGTTGTAAAGACCTAAGGCTGCTGGATTTAAAAGTAAACCGCCTCTTTTTTTTTTTTTTCCTCCAGCCAGTTTTCACCTTGGAAAAGCAGCTTGACCAGAGTTTACATAGGACTCCTTTCCACTGTTACCTGGGATACTCACATAATACTACTCTATTATAGATATAGCAAAAAGCACACACTATTCCGACACATGATTTTAACATACAATTTCAACACAATTCAAACTAAATTCCAGATTAACACAGAACACAAATCGACAAACAGGATAAAAACAAGTAACAGACAACAAGATAGAAGAGAGATGAGAAAAATAGAAAAAATCTGGACATCTCCAAATTCCCAGCCAGTTCTTTTGCTGGCTATGTACAGGGGGAAAAGCCTTTTAAAAGAACTAGAGCTGGCTCTAATATTACCTAATAATAGCTTTAGAATAATAAAAGGAATAGAAGAAATAATTAAATGCATTTCTTTCTTTCTTTGAATTTCTAGTTGTTAAATGATGAAATTGTTTGATTGCACCAGATAATTTTATTACCTTTAATTTTCTATAGATACACAACAGGCTTATTATTTTCTGCACAATATTGAGCAGTGACTTCTAACATTTTTAACTCATATTTTAGATGTTTAGTTACCATAATATCTAGATACATTTCCTTCAGTATATTTTTCCCCACAAGGTATATGGTTAGTTAGATAGAAGGTAGGGCTAGAAAGTTTCTTTGCCTCCACCATCATTCCAGGTTAAAAATTTTGTGCTTATTGTTATATTATTAGCCAATCCTAAGGTCATCAAGGGAGATGAAGCATTTAATATGTTTATATATTTAAATATATTTAATAGACTATGAATAGGGCCAGTCCTTTCCAGCAATGCAAGAAATATTTGCTCCAGTATCCAATATCTCCTTTCCCTGAATTCTTACTAATCTTAAAATCTTTTTTCTTTTTATTTCTTTTTTTTTTTTTTTTTTTTTTTTTTTTGGTTTTTGGGTCACACCCGGCAGTGCTCAGGGGTTATTCCTGGCTCCAGGCTCAGAAATCGCTCCTGGCAGGCACAGGGGACCATATGGGACGCCGGGATTCGAACCGATGACCTCCTGCATGAAAGGCAAACACCTCACCTCCATGCTATCTCTCCGGCCCCTCTTTTTATTTCTTGATTTAACAGTTTATAAGATAAAGGTTGCCATAAGGCCTCCTCATATTTCTCCAACATTACAGAAAAACAAATCTCTGCAGCACAAAACATTGCAGTATGAGGTCTAGTTAGCCAGAGGCTTCTTCCTTCAATTCTGCTTCTTCCTCATAATTCAGTCAATTGTTATATCGTTTTACAGAATTTTTATCATCAGAAGGCTCATGATTTTTTAATTTAGTTGTTAGGGTCCAGAGATCGAAGGATGAGGCCACAAAAATTGGAGTAAAGTTTAAACTTTATTCAGCCTGCAAACAGCTTCTGTTAAGGGTTCTCTCCCACAAGGGATGAAAGAACCCGTCCAAGGTCACGAATGGGACTATATAGGATAGGGATATAGGGAGGTTCTAGCTTTCTGATGATCCTTAAAATGATTGGCTCTTGTATAGGGGTACCTTCCAACTGCTCCCTTGTCCTTCCCTGATAGGCTACCTGATATGGCCAGGTAGATTGAGGCAGGGTCTATAGAAATAGACTTATGAAGCCCTAGCATGTGGCTCACACCTTACAAAATGGTGTTTCTCCCTGCTCAGAACCTAAGAAGAAGCCTGCCATGTGGCTTTTAAAAATGGTATCTCTCCTTGTTCAGAATTCAGGTCTCAAAAAAGTCTCTTGAGTCATACTTTCTAATTTATATCTATTACCTATAAGATTCCTAATTTGTGTTTGTTAGAGTCAGAGAAGCCTGAAACAAGAATAAAAGAGGAGCAATCTGCCAAATAATTTTTGGGACAGTGTTTTGTTTTAACCAATAGGTACCTATCAACTTTGTACAGCTTTTCTTCTGTTGGGGACAGGTCTTTATCTAGGGAGACCTGCTTGCAGTCCCCTCATCCTATCATAGGTGTCTTATCTGCCTCTGGCTCTAAGAGTTTTTAGTTTGGAGGACCCATGCCCAAAGGGATATTCAGACTGCTCCAGTGAAGAGGGGTTAGAGGTACAGAAAGCCAGGAAAGAAGAAGACAGGACAGCAAGTTGAGAATCTGGGTGCCCTCCCCGCCAATCCTAGAAAAAGACCACCAGTCAGTTATGCAATTAGCAATCAGGGTTTATTACCTTGGCCAGGAATCTGACAGTCTCCAATGGCCCCTGGACCCAAGTGCCAGTCACATACAGATTTTTATAAGTGTTTGAGATATTACACACATCATTCAATAAATCATTAAGAAAAATGCAGAAATTTGAAACAATAGTTTTTTCAATTTTTAACCAAAAACATCCTCTTTCATCTCACCTGAATTTTGTGTATGTCAGATTATTGTCCCTTCAACTATTTTCATGTTTGTTTCAAGGTATTCCTAGGACAATACCTAGTTTTAAAAGATGACAAAGGTCAGACATTCTTAGCTGCCTAGGTTCTGCCCTTTACTCAGGCTTCCAGTCCTGAGCTGCCCTGGTATGCCCTGTCCCTTGTTCTGGCTTTGGGACTTTAGTTAAACTTAAAACAAATCCCATGAGCTGAAGCATAATTCACAGAAGCAGAAGCATCATTAATATATTTCAATTTTATCATTTAAAATTCATTTTCAACATGTCCATAAAGAAGACACTGCCAGATGGGCGTCTTAATGTTCATAAAACTCCTGAATGTCCTGGGCCATGTTCCAGACTCTTAGAGACAGACTGCCTTCCTTAAGGAACCAGGGACTAACCTTACATATAAAATGTACAGGAAAAAAAATCCTGTAATTGGTGTCTAGTTATTCTAGTTCCCCTAGCTGTGAATGTACACCTTCAAACATTAGAGAATATCTGTTCCTTAGAGTAACTTGTTCATGTTGCCCTGTACCTTCTCATTTTGATAGCCTGGTCTTCTGTACCAGGGAGTCCTACACACTCTTTGACAAGGTCCAATCTGTTCACCTAAAAGTAAGAAATGAAGAAGAAGAAGAAGAAGAAGAAGAAGAAGAAGAAGAAGAAGAAGAAGAAGAAGAAGGAGGAGGAGGAGGAGGAGGAGGAGGAGGAGGAGGAGGAGGAGGAGGAGGAGGAGGAGGAGGGGAAGGGGAAGTAGAAGGAGAAGGAGAAGTAGAAGAAGGAGAAGTAGAAGAAGAAGAAGAAGAAGAAGAAGAAGAAGAAGAAGAAGAAGAAGAAGAAGAAGAAGAAGAAGAAGGAGAAGGAGAAGGAGAAGGAGAAGGAGAAGGAGAAGGAGAAGGAGAAGGAGAAGGAGAAGGAGAAGGAGAAGGAGAAGGAGAAGGAGAAGGAGAAGGAGAAGGAGAAGGAGAAGGAGAAGAAAGAAGGAGAAGGAGAAGGAGGAGGAGGAGAAGAAGAGGAAGAGGAAGAGAGAGAGTGTCACACCATGCAGCTAAGCTGTCTCCATTTTAGGGGAAGCAGGTCAACCAGATGTGGTCTATTGACTTTCCTGGAGCAGTGAACTGTTATTTCCTCCAAGAAATATTTTAGCCAGCAGGCCCATTGGTGGACGTTAATTATACCTCCTACATGGATTACAGGCAATATTTCTGAAATTCATGACATGGTAGTGACATTAAAATCTCTTTTCATATTATTTGGCATTGTCTCCCTTGTAAAAATTTACAGGCCCAAATACAGCTTCAGTCTATGACTTAGGGAAATTTTCAGCACCAAAAAATCTGCTAGAGTTTCCCTGCTGGCAAAATTAATTTGCAACTCAAAGGCAAGATCCACACCCCCCCCCCCCACACACACACACTTCTCTTTATATTACTTCCTCCCTTTTAGCTCGGGATTTTTCACCTGTATTGGCTAGTTTGTATATTTTAGGGCCTGCTGTCATTGTATTCCTTCTTCTAAGACTCCTGAAACTGGGATGATTAGGTATATATTACCAACATGGAAGAGTAAAATTGTCTCACATCTATTGAAGATGCAGGTCCCCATACAATTTATTTTGTGTGGTTTCATTATTTCATATTTTATGGCCCATGCAACCCACTCTCCCTGAAATGGATTCATTGAAATCCCAATGGCGCTGTAGGACAGAAGCCACCTACAGCAAGAGAGCTTACTTTCTTTCCTCTTAAGAGCCCAGAAGTGAGGCACCAGATGTTATGGACTAGCTTTTGTCCGGTTGCATTAGAGAACTTCTTGAGTTCCCTCGAGAAGATGGATTCACGAATGGTGTATGAAGAAACGAGAGACCACACAATTCTATGTAGGAGAAACAGCATTCTAAAATTTAATGTGCAGAATAAGGGGTATAAGTGAGGGATTTAGCCAGCCATAGGTTTTATCTATGTCATGAAAAGCATACTCTCCTATGTTAAATTACAACATGACGCTCTTATATGCGGAAAACCAAAACAATTCACATGGCTCCTGATGAGTAGATACATTTTAAGTAAGAATCCAGAGTTAAAAAGAGAAGCCATCAGTTCCCTTCTGGCTAGTCCTGGATGCCAACACTGATTAGGGGAATTTGCAAGGAGCCGGTTTTTCCTATTTTCTAAGGAAACAAGTTTTGTTTTAGGGGCAACTACAGATAACTAACTTCCTAAGGTCTGACTAAAAATAGTTTTTAGAAAAACCAAACTTCTCTGGAAGAGATGCAAATCTACCTGGTGAAGGTTTTCTCAATAGCCCAATGCTATTTCCTGGCCAAAACTTTGGATGTTAATTTCTGAGGCAAGATCTAGTTTGCAAATGCTCAAAGTCTTTTAGTGATTGTCCAAAAGGCAGAATATTCCTGTCTGTTTAAAACTGCAAAGGCACATAGAAGACAGAGAGAAATAAAGATGTATTTGGGTCTATTTTGGTGCTGAGTTTTCCAGGGAAAGAGAAATTAATCAAGCCTATATTTCCCTGAAAAGATCTTTATGTTTGGAAGTAAACAGTTCAACTATATACACACTTAAAACAGCAGAAGGGAGATTCATATATAGGCCAAATAACTGTCTTAAGCATAAGAAATCTCACCATTCACTATCAAAAATCTTGGTTAGCCATCCATGTTGAAGGAAGACTTCTCAGTGGGTTTTCTGATGAGATTCTGATTAGATAATGCTGTGTAGCAAAACTTAATAGCACAAACCATCAAAAACTGGGCAGAGAACCAAATAGACCAAGGACACCAAGACCACATCTCTTTGGCATCCAAACCCTAAGCTCTTTGGAGAGGGGAAATTGAGGCACAGCCCAGATGCAGGAATTCTAAGCCCCGTTCAGAGGTAGAGGGGTCCCCAAAATCATTTCTTCCCTCTCCCCTCTCCCATATTTCTAAGTGACTTCATGCAGAGGACTGTCCTGATCCACTCCTGAATTTCTTTCTGAGGGAAAGGGCCAGACCCCAAAGCCTCTGTGTGAGGTTTGAGATGATGTCCCTGGTTAGCTGAGCCAGGCTTTTCCCAGCACTGCCAGCCCAGGAGAGAATTAGAGGAGGAAACACTATTGCTTTGTAGTCTACTGCCCTTGACCCCACTTCACAGCCAGGAGACATTTTCTGAGAATATTTTGAGCTCAGGCTGCTTCCGGAGAGGCAACCCTATTTGTAGTGTCAGGAGGTAGTGACTAATGGGTGATTGTAGCCAATGAAAAAATTCACAACCCGATGTTTGGGATCAAGAGTGTTGTGGGGTGCTGTGCCTCTTCCGTGGGGTGACTGGACTTCGTGGCTGGAGCCTCTGCTTTCCTGAGAGCTGCAGCAGTATCTGTGGGGCCTCTGATCCTGCCTCTGGGGTGCCAGGTGAGGAGTGAGGCCTGGGGATGCTCAGGCCTGGGGGACCTGGTGGCCCAGCACAGGAAGAAAGAGTCACTCACTAGTTCTGTTGGGTGTCCCGAATAGTGGCAGCAGAGGTAGCAGCAGAGACATCCACAGCAAGTGAGGGACTTGGGTCATGAGCGGACCCATAAAGGCTTGATCAGGGGGGCAGGTGGATCTTACTGACTCTTACCCACCTTCTGGTGGGTAATTCATTCTGTGCTGGAAGCCACTGGAGTGGCTGCTGGAGGAACAGTGTCTGACCTTCGGCCCAATGACTGTTGGAGGAACTTTCCTCTGCTATTTCTTTTGTTATGTTTTGTTTGCTTTGGGGCCACTAACACCACACTCAGGGTTTACTTCTGGCTCTGTACTCACAGTCACTCTTGGAAGACTAAGGAGGCCACTTGAGATGCAGGAACCGAACCCTGGTTCGCTCCAGGCATGTCCAGGCACTTTCTAATACTGCACTTGAGGGGAGAGAAATATGAAGGGGACTCAGATTAGAGAGGTTAAGCTCCAATTTCATCTCGCAAAACCACACATCTTACAAAAATGTACATGATTCTGCACCAACCTCTGCACATGTGATGTCTGTTCTTTTTATATTCTTCCACGCCTGTCTCCTCCTTCCCACAAGAGTTTGTCCCATATGAGAGTGTTTTGCAAACCTCCTGGGATATGGATGAGCTGTGACGTCACCACCTCTGCAGGGCAGAAACATATCCAGGGGTGAACAAAGAGACAGTCCAGAGGTGAAGGCGGCTCTGGTCGTGCTCACTGCAACCAGGGTGATCCCAAGCCCTGAATGAATCCCCTGGCCACCAGGAGTGATCCCTGAGCATAGTGCCAAGACTAAGCCCCAAGTATCCCCATGGGGGAGGCAAAATACACTCACACGCCAAAGGGGAAAAAATGAATCTCTACCTGGTTCCTGTGTCAGGACCCTCTTGGAACAAGCTGGACCCCCTCAGTGGGGGACAAGAGAAACTTGGGGAGCACAAAAGCTGTGAGAGGAACAAGAGCAATAGAGAGCTCTCACCTCCCACCGTGCTTCCCTAGTCCTTGCAAAGCTCCAGGTTGTCCTCTAAGGCACATGGTGTTGGGGCCCACTAAAAGCACAGTGGGCAGGTTTGTCCTGATAGGACAACACACTCAGAGACAGACACACAGAGACAGTCAGCATAGACAGACAGACACATACACACAGAAAGTCATGTCCATGGATAAGCACAAACACACAAGATAGAAGAAAACTTCATAGCTGATGAGGCTTTGGCGTCTCTTCTGGGTGGGCAGGAAATTCAGAAGACATATGCTGTTATTTGATAAAATTTTTTTGCATGAGAACTATTACTCTTTTTCCTTTCTAGCTGTCTACTCCTCCCCACACTGGGGCTGTGGTGCTGGGGGGGGGGGGCTCATTTCCATTTCTGTGCTCCCACATGAATCTCTAGGTTGCTCGCTGGAAGGCCTGGGAACTGGCGGGCAGTTCTGTCAGAACACAAAGGGCCTTTTTCTGGAGCAGCACCCATAGCTTTGTGCACAAGGTGCCTTTCTACAGAGCCACTCTGGGCAGGAGATAGCAAGAGAGCCTGGAAAGCCTAAAAAATTCTCCCATTCCTCTCTCAGCCAGGTCATCACTGGATTTACCGGAAAGTGGTTGTTCCCACCCCAAAGAACATCCATGGTTTGTGGATGGGATGGGGAGAAGGGGTGCAGCTTCCAGTAGGGGGTCTAGGGACTGATCAGGCGTGAGGGATGCCAGACACCTAGAAAGTGTGGGATAAAAAGATGAAGAAAAGGAAACTCCTCGGTCCTTGTTTCTGTGCCTCTGAAAACTGGCCATGGCTCCCACATATAATAGCAATTTGCCTGCCACAGTGTGACCTGGAGTAGCAGGATGTGGTAGGGGAGGGTCTTGTAGGGTTCACAAGGGTGGAGCTTCCAGACATTATGCTTTTGGTTTTCAGCAGGGATTGCTGTGGTGCTACTGTGTTTTGTCTACTTCAGTACTCACTGAAGTACTAACCAGTACTCACTGGTTAGACTCACCGGGACACCCCCTCTTTAGCTGTGCTGCTCATAAACCCTATCTGTGGCCCGTGATCACACTCAGGCTGTCTCCAGGGCAGGACTCAGAATCAGCAGAGTAACTGGGCCCAGCTCAGTGCATAGGGAACCCATGGATTGGATTGGAGTCAGGGCCTCACGCTTGCAAGGCAGGTGCATAGGACAAGGAAGCCTCCACAGGACTCCAATGCCTAATTCCTAGAGGCTCTCTGCATGAAACAAGCCCTGTGAGGAAAAGTTAGCCCTGAATTTGTCTCTGGGCATTGACACAAACCCTGGGAAAGGCCCATGTCATAGCAGAGTCTGTGAGGACAGAAAGGGGCAATGGGGACCATGGTGGAGTGTCTACAGCCACTGTGTGACATGTGTCAACTGGATCAGACTTGGGGCTGGAGCACAAGATCTGTTCCATGCGTCCACTTGGCTTATTTCCAACACAAGCAATGATTAGGGGTTACTCCTGGCCCTGTGATCAGGGAGCACTCTTGAACCCACTTGGCCCTGTGCAAGGCAGGTCCCTCGAGACGGTCCCATCTATTGGCCCTGCTGTGTTCACTGTGACACCAGTAGAATCTCTGATCACGGACGCTGAGCTGGGCTGCCCTGGTGGGCTGGCATGCGGTTTCTGTGGAAGGGGATTGGTGGGACTCCACGGGAAGCTGCAGAAGCCAGAGCTGGTCTTCCTAGGACTGCACTATGCTCTTCCCTTGGCAAATCCCACCTCCCACAGGGTCCAGGTGAGAAAAAGTCACAGAACTGCTGAGTTCTGTAAATCCTTCTAGCCCAAAGCCGAGGGGTGCTACTGGGGAGCCCAAGATGGCACTTGCCCACTGTGTCCTGATGCACAGGGACCCCTGAGAACTGACTGGGGGGGGGTCAGTCTTTGGGTGGATTTGTCCCAGTAAAGCTGCTGTCATCAGACTTCAGGTCAGTCCTGGCCCTCTCTCTGCCGGTTGTTCTCAGGTAGTGCAGGCTCAGTCATTTTTTTTTAAATCATTTTGTTACTTTATTTTAAAACTGTGGTTTACAATGTTGTTCATCATAAAAAAGTTTTTGGCACTCCTTGTACTCACACCAGTCCTACAGCCAGCGTAACATTACTTCCACCAGTTTCACTCATTTCCCACCACAATCCCCCAAGCCTTCCTCATTAATAGGCACAACATCTTTTATTTTTATTGTTTTTACAAACAAGTGACAGTGGAATTATAAGGGAAGAGGGTAATCACCAAAGAAAATTGGCAATATTGTGATATCTCAAAGTGGAGTCACTAATTCGTTTTCTGAGAGTTCATATGTTTCTTTCTAGATTATCATTCTGCATTTTGTTTGTTGAGTTTAGGAGGCTTCTATGCCATGGTGACATCTAGTTGGGTGCATTCCTACTGGGGTGTCCCTATTAAAAAAGCATGAAGGAGTCACATGGCCAATTTTGCTCTGGAATTCCAGGATCAGTGGCTAACATAGTGGTGGCTATGGGTCGTGTCTGTGATTGTCAGGACATCTGGAAGTATGAGAAAAGCCCAAACTCACACTGAGATCACCCCAGAATGCTCAACCCCAAATTACTTTTGTCTGTGAGGTGTGCTGCGAAGATCAGTGCTAAGGTAGTGACGTTGTGCCATGAGCTGGGTAGGGGGTGATTGTGGGTTGTAAATGCAGCTGTAGAGGCTTCAACAGGGTGGACACTCTACTGGCCCCTGCTCCTGAGGATGCTCCTGTTTTCAGCTCTGCATTTAGCATAACCAGGATTTTTTGGCTTGACTTCCATTGATCTTGAGAACAAATCAGTGTAAAGAAGTGTCCCACGAGCTGACATGGTAGTTACTAGAGGACCTGTGTTTTGACTTCAGTCTTGATAGTCTCACAGAACAGCCTAGAAATGGAAAAATGCAAACTTGACCTGCCTCACACAAAATCAGCCAGTCTTTCCCTGGATCCCAGAGTCCAGAATGCAGATCTGCGGATCCTTCCCTGGAGGCTGGTAGCTTCCCCAGGTGTGGGCATGAGGGACTCGGAAAGGGATGCCTTTTGCAGTGAAATGCAAAACCCTCCTTTGAGAGACAGCTTGATCACAGGCTTTGCATGTTGGGCTTGTGTGTGATCCCTGGGAACGCCTGGTCCAGTTAACCCCAAGACTGAGCCAGGAGCAGTCAGATAAAAACAACTGAAAGCAGTTCACAGAAGAGACCCAGAGCCAGACTATGCCTCTGAGTTCAATTCCACAGATTTTGGGTACAGCAATGCAGCCCTGGAAAGAGCCATTGAGCAGTGCTCTGAGTCTCCTCTGTCCCCAAAGCCCTCACTTACCTCATTTTCCTGAAACAGGTCTTGATCTTGTAAACAGAGGTGACCTGTAAAGATACCGAGACCGGGGAGCTTCCTCCCCATTCAGGGTCCCACAGTTCTAACATGGGTCTGGGGAGTGGCTTTCTGCAGTGATTTCTCAAAATTCATCCAAGTCTCTTGTATTGGGTTAGTGATTTGCACCGTCAAGGACCAAACTCAGGGTTTCACACATGAAATCATGTGAATCATCAATCAGCATTATCAATAACTGAGCTTCATCTGGCCTTGTCATTTAATATAAATATATACAATCAATACAGCTGTGTCTCAACCTTTCCAGTAGTGCAACATAAATTAAGACCCATGGAGCAGAGCCTAAATGGTTGGATGGTGGGTTTGGGTCTGGCTCTGACCCTCAGGAAATGTGGGATCCTGTGCTATGATCTCCCCTCTTCATGTCTCAGTTTCCCCAACTGGAAGAAACTCCCCAGCCAGTCCTCAGAGTTTCAGGGGCATCTCAAGGCAGAAGACCTGCCTGGGCACATACCACTAATCCCTCCTCCCTCCCTGTACTGTGACATTCCACAGCAGCGACAGTCTTGGCTCACACAGCAGTGGTGAGGGAAAAGAGAATAATGCTCAGTACCGCTCCATGTCCTCAGGTGAACCCCTCACTGTCCTGGGACACACTCAGAGGCTGGAGTGAGGCTGAGCACAGTCTGGCTCCAGGACTGTCACAGGCAGCAATCTTCTCTTACATCTCTTAGTGAGGTCTGTGCCAGGGGCAGGACAGAGACCCTGAGATCTGCCCTAGGGTCACAGGCCTTCTCAGGGGGTCCATCTATTTTTTCTACCCCCTCCTTTCTGGGGAGCCATGAGGGGTTGTTTCCTAATAGGGACACAGGGGACAGTTGTGAGGACTGTTCCCTGCTCTCAGTGACCTGTCCATGGAGCAGAGTCTAGTCTGGCTCCAGTTTGAGGGGTGTGGGGCTCAGTGTCTTGGTGTCTGAGCTGAACCCCTACCTCCTGTCCATGTCTGCAGAATCCAAACCTGCCTGGCTCTGGGGACACTCAGGACAGGTCTCAAGAGGAACCAGAACAGCTCTTATGGCTCAGAGGGATTGTGGCTCTGGGAGGGGCAGGACTGAGAGAGGAGACACTCACGGGACTTTCTGAAACACTGGAAAGAAATCAAAGCTCCAAGCACGAATACCGTCACAATTGGAAGAATGATTGTGAGAGCCGAGGGTGACTGAGACTGTTCTCTGGAAGCTCCTAGAGGAGGAAATGAGGTAGGGATTTAGGACTGAAGATTTTGGGGTTCACCATGTCCAGCAAAACTGGTAAGTCATCCTGTTAGGCATCCAACTCCAGTCTCTGTGGATCTGGGTCTTGACCCAGGCATGGCCAATCAGTGCCTCCAATTCTGTACGGCTGCTGAGATTGGCCAAATCTATGGACAATTTTGGGTTCAGGGCCCAATGAGACAATGGTGCATGCCTGGCAGAAGGGTGATGTGGGTTCTAACTCTGCACCTCACTCAGTTGAACAACATGGCCCTGCCAGGAGAAAAAACGCAGAGCAGAGCCGGAACAGAGAAAAAACAAACAAACAAAAAAACATGTATAGGTTCTTCTCCAGCCCCCAATTCTGCATGGGGGCAGAACTTGGAAAGCCCATGTGCCCCTAATGACTGAGGACACAGCTGGTCTGGGAACAGACCAGCACAGGGAAACGTGGGGACAATACAAGAAAGATTTCTGAGTCACAGACACAATTGTGGTTCCTACAGAGTCAGAGCTGAAGGGGCCTTTTACCTAATGTGCCATTTTCTAGGCCAATGTGGAGGCACAATCCAGCAGCTGCAATGCTCAAGCTTGGCCTCATCCCGGGAAAGGCCTTTGTGAGTTTAGGGAAGAGGACTTGCAGGAGAGGGGTGAGCATTCTGAAGTTCAGGAGCTCCTTACCAGGAACCCAGCCCTCAGTCAGAGGCAATCCTGCTGGACCTCCTCCTGGGATGTCTGTCCCCCCCACCCCCAGTGTCTCTCACCTGGAAGCAGGACTCTCTTTGCTATCTGGGCAGTCCCCAGGGTGTTGGAGACTCGGCAGATGAAGGTGATTTTGATGGACTTCTCTGAGGATTGGAGTAGGAGCTGGGCTCCCTGGGCTACAGCAGAGGGGGGCAGGGTACCCGTGGACCTGGGGAACAGAATGGTGATAGTGCAGCCTCTGCTGGAGCTGGAGGGTCAGGAATTGAGGACTCCACAGCAACACCCCATCTGTGTCCCAAGGTCAGGTCGCTAGAGTTCCCCTACTATCCCTCTCATTCCAGAACAACTCAGAGGGCCAAGACCCCACCTCAGATGGTCTAGATTAAACCTTTGAACCTTCACTCTCCCTGACTTCCCCTGGGTCCTGATGCACCTGTTACCACCACCAACCTGGTAACTTGAGAGAACTTCCTAGATCAGAGCTCATGGCCCTTCTCTGCTCAACACCCCTTGAAATTCTGCCTCACTCAGAGGAGAGCTGAGTCCTTAGATTGGGTCCCCAGAGATGTTGCTGACACTTCATATTATATTATCTGATGCCCCTCCTTCCACAGACCCAAGAATATATCCCCAGTTTCCCTCCTCAGACCAGCATCAGCCCTAACACTCACGTGCTCCAGTTATACCTTTCTGGCTTTGGGTTTCCACGGGCATCGCAGCTCAGGCTGGTTTCCCTGTGGCCCTGCTGCCCGATGTCATCATACAGGGAGATGGAGACCTGGGGGGCGTCTAGGAAGGGGACATTGACAGGCTCAGAGACAGAAGCCCCCATGGAATGAACACTGACTGATGCGGAAAAGCTTCCTGCCCCCAAGGAACAGGGGAGCCCAGAGAGCAGGAGCAGCGTAGTCATTTGTGCCTAAAGTCAGAAGTGAACCCTATATCACCATCTGTGGCCCCAATTCAAGAGCAAAATAAAAGTCTTTGATGCAAGAAGAGACAGTAAAGGACAGTGGCTCTGGTGTAGACATGAGGGATAGTGTGTCGGTGGCCCAAGTGTAGACCATGAGGAATGGTGTGTCAGTGGCCCAAATGTAGATCACAAGGGCTTGTGTGTTGGTATATTGGTGTTTCAGGTATAGACATGAGGGATGATGCAGCAGTGGAGGTGCAACAGAAGTGCTGTTGTCATTGTGTTGGGGACAGGAACTGAGTATGCACATCTACATATTAAGGACTTGTGTGGAAATTGAATAAACTCAGGGGAATGTTGGGAAGCTAATCCAGATCCCCAATCCTCAAAATAACTGCCCCAGATCAGGAAAATAATGAGTCAAAGAATTAATCAATAAAAAAAACATTTTCCAAGATCCTGAATAGCCAAGACATCCTGATTCTCAACACCTTCCCGTGGAAGGGACCCCAAATGTGACCCCCAGCCCCAACATTTCTGCTCTACCTTTCTTCCTGGCCATAGAATTTCTTATCCAGGGTAGGCTACCTCCCTCAGAGTCTCTGTAGGTCCCAAAGTCCCAGAGGCTGCAGCCACAGTCCAGAGCCATACAAGTCCCCACTGGCCAGTGCCATAGGCTCATCTAAGTACCGAAAGAGCCAGGCAAACAGAGACAAGCCATGAATATGCAGGTGTCAGGGCTGACTGCACTGCAGCCGTAGGAGGGATGTCAAGCCCCCTACTCTGCAGAAACCTTGGCAGCTACCTACGGACCCCTTACGAGTGCTGGCAAACTAAGGGCCCAACTTTATTGCTTCACTCATCTCCTCAGAGACACCAAATTGCCAAAAATTTCAAGTATGTGACTTTGTGTTTCTAAATTCCAGACACTTTGGGGAAATCCTACCCTCCCAAGCATCACCCTCTACCCACAACCCTGCCCCGTCCCACCAGAGACACAGAACACTTGAAACCAACTCACAGAAGACTCGGAGCCATATGCTCGCCCTCCCGCTCCCCTGCAGGAATGTGGTGACCTCGCAGGTGTAGTTGGCATCGTCATAGGGTTCAAGTTCAGTCAAGGCCAGTGAAGCGTCCATCAAGACCGGGTCCTTCCCAGCAGCAGCAAACTGCACACGGTCAGGCTCCTTGATGTTGGGGCCCCGCTCCCAGTGAAATTCTGCCACAGTGCTGATGTCCCCACAGGGTTCCAGCCGCTCCCACCTTATCAGCTTCACCTGCAGGATTTCAGACTCCACTGAATCTGAAAATGGCTGCAGGTTACAGGGCAGGATCACGGTGTCGCCTGGGGAGCCATGTACCTCAAAGGGCGCTAGCACAACCAGCTCCCTGAGCCCTGAGAGGAGAAGTAAGAAGGAAGGGGAAAGGCTGAGGGGGCTCAGATCCCGGGACCCAGATCTGGAAGAGGAGGAGCCCTAAGTGTGCTCAGCTGGGTGGTCAGCTGCAAGCTAGGGGTAGTGACAGAAGGTTTGGGGATAACTGGGACTCATTTGGGTAGGATGGGATGTGGGGACCTCAGCAGTGAACTGGGGGAGTATGTGTTTCTCTGGGTTGTTACCAGATTGGAAGTAACTGAGATCCCTACATATTAAATGGTTTGAAAAACTTTGCTTACAAATAAATTCCATTGGGGCCAGAGAGATAGCACAGTGGCATTTGCCTTGCAAGCAGCCGATCCAGGACCAAAGGTGGTTGGTTCGAATCCCGGTGTCCCATATGGTCCCCCATGCCTGCCAGGAGCTATTTCTGAGCAGATAGCCAGGAGTAACCCCTGAGCGCCGTCGGGTGTGGCCCAAAAACCAAAATAAAATAAAATAAAATAAAAATAAAAATAAAAATTCCATTGTGGCAGGAGAACTAGTATAGCATGGAGGACACTTGCCTTGGTCACAGACAAACCAGGTTTGAGCCTTGGCATCCCACATGGACATCTAAACCCACCAGGAGTAATTTTGAGCATCTCTGGATGTGGCTCAAAACCAAAGATGATGAAGTGGGTCAGGTGCATGCATCCCATGCTTCTGATTTGCTTCAAACCTTGGCCCCACATACAGTCCTCGGAACACCACTGGGAATGATCCTGAGTAGAGTCAGGAGTAAACCCCAAGGACAGCCAGGAGAAGGCTGTGAGATATGGCCCAAATAAAAACCCTGGGGGCCCTGATTCTGCCTCTGGAGTGAAGACTAGGCTGGGGGTAGGCTAGTGCCTGGAGAATCTGGGGGCCCAACTCAGAGAGAAAGGGTCACTCACCAGCTCCTATGGGCACCCAGAAAGCTGGCAACAGAGGCAGCAGCAGAGGCAGCCTCAGCAGGGGAGGGGGCCAGGCCATGCAGGGACCCAACAGGCTAGAGCAGAGGAAAGGGGATATCTCAGCTCTCAGGGTCTTGCTTCTTTGTGGGTGATTCTGCCTGTGCAGGAAGCCTCTGGTGGCAGTCATTGGAGGAACTGGGCAGACTCTCAGGAACTCTCAGGGCAGACTGACAGAAAGACTCAATGGCCTGCTGATGACACTCACTGTAACAGTGCAGAGGAGTGGCTAGAACCAATATTTGTAGCTGCCTAGCACTGGCAACTGAGTGCAGGGAGCCAAGAATGGGGACAGAGCCCAGATGCTCAGAAGATCATTCCTGGCACCTGTGCTCAGAAATCTCTCCTGGTGCTGCTCAGCAGATTCTATTAAGGTCAGGGATTTAACCCTGTCTGTCCCATGCAGGGAAAGAGTCCTCCCAGTGTACTGTACCTCTGGTCCTGGTGCCTCAGTTTACACTGCTGAAAACTCAGGCTACGTTGTAGGTTAAAACATGCCCAGCTCAGCCCCGTGCTGGGTCTGTCAAAGCTTCAGCAACTCTGCCCTAGTCCCCTAGAAGTGCTCCCTGGGGCAGTGAAAGGGAAAGGATGGACCTGAGGCCGGGAGTTTGGGGAGTCAATCAGCCCCTCCCTAAAATCCCCTAAGTGTGATTTTATTAACTCAGCTTAGAGCAGAACAGAAATTCCAAAGCTTCCTGCTGAGAAGGACCCAGAACCAGGACAGAGTGTCCAGGCAGTGAGCACTGCAGGGTGGAGCCAGTACAGCTGCTCTGCTCAGAGAATTCAGGTCAGTCCCGGCCCGCCCTCGGCGTTCTCAAGTAGTGCAGACTCAGTCATTTTTTTAAATTGTTTTGTTACTTCGTTTTAATAAATACATTGGTTTACAATGTTGTTCATCATGAAGTTTTTGGCATTTCTTATACCCACATTAATACCACAACCAGTGTAACATTACCTCCTCCAGTTACACTTATTCCCTACAGTCCTGACCATTACTAGGCACAATTTTCATTTGTATTTATTTATTTATTTACAAACAAGTGATAGTGGAATTATGAAGGAGGAAGGGTCATCACTAAAAGAAAATTTGCAATATTGTGATATCTCAAAGTGGTGTCACTAATTTGTTTCCTGAAGGTTTAGTAAGCTTCTTTCTAAGCGATCGTTCTGCATTTTGTTTGAGTTTAGATGTCACTGTGACATCTACTTGGGTGCAATTCTATTGGGGTGTCAGTATTCAAAAGCGTGGAGGTGTGGCATGGCCACATTTGCTCTGGAATTTCAGGATCTGTGGCAGACATGGTGATGGCTATGGATCGTGTCTGTGACTGTCAGGACATCTAAAAGTACTGGAGGTAGGCTGCCCAAATTCACTCTGAGAACACCCGAGAATACTCAGCCCCAAATTATTTTTATGTGTGAGATATCCTGAAAATAACAGTGCTAAGGTGGTCAAGTTGGGCCAAGAGCTAGGGGTGATTGTGGGTTGCAGATACAGCTGTAGACATGGTGGGTACTTGGCAGGCTCCTCATCCTGAGGATGCTTCTTTTTTCATCTATGCATTCGCCATACCCAGATTTTTTTCAGCTTGACTTACATTGATCTTGACAATAAATCAGTGTAAAGAGCTGGCCCATGAGCTGACATAGTAGTTGTTAGAGGACCTGTGTGTTGACTTCAGTCTTGACAGCCTCACAGGACAACCTAAAAAGGGTAGATGTAAACTTGATCTGCATCATACAGAACTAGTCAGACTCTCCTAGGATCCCAGAGTCCAGAGTGCAGGTCTGTGGGCCTTTCCCTGGAGGCTGTCAGCTTCCCCATGTGTGGGCATGAAGAACCCAGAAAGGGATGCCTTTTGTTTGTTTGTTTGTTTGGGGGGAACACATCCAGCAGCGCTCAGGGGTTACTCCTGGCTCTACACTCAGAAATCGCTCCTGGCAGGCTTGGGGGACCACATGGGATGCTGGGATTCTAACCACCGTCCTTCTGCATGCAAGGCAAACACTCTACCTCCATGCTATCTCTCTGGCCCCTAAAGGGATGCCTTTTGCAGTGAAATGCAAACCCTACCTTTGAGAGATGGCTTCAGCACAACCAGCTTCCTGGACCCTGAGTGGAGAAGCAAGAAGGAAGGGGTAAGACTGAGGTGGCTCAGATCCAGGACCCAGATCTGGAAGAGGAAGAGCCCCAAGGGTACTCAGCTGGGTGTCATGGACAAGTTGGGAATGGGCAGAGAGTTGTGCAGTGAGAGGTAGTTATCTGGGTGGGGAGAATGAGGGGACCCTAGCAGTGAACTGGGGGACCCTGTTTTTCTCTGGATTGTTACTAGATTTGAAACCAGATTTGTATCTGGTTGTTTCCAGATTTCAGTTATTTGAAATAACTGAGATTCCTGCATATTCAATGGTTTGAAAAACTTTGCTTAAAAATAAATTCCATTGTGGCTGGAGAGCTAGTTTAGTGAGTAGGGCATTTGCTTTGGTCACAGGCAAACCAGGTTTGAGCCTTGGCATCCCACATGGACATCTAAGCCAACCAGGAGTCATTTTGAGCATCTCTGGAGGAACAGAGTTGATTTCTCCTCTCACTGACTTCATGGCCTGTTGATCTCGAGATGCACACGTTCTGCTGCTCTGAAGAATGCAACACTATAACCGTGAAAAGTCATGGCTAGAACCAAACACCCGCAGCTGCCAACTAGCTGCAGGGAACCCATAATGGGGACAGAGCCCACATGTTTTTTGGTCACACCCGACTGTGCTCAAGGGATCACTCCTGACTGACCCTGCACTCAGGAATCCCTCCTGATGGTGCTCAGGGGATTCTTTGGGATGTCAGGGATCAAACCCTGTCTGTCCCACGCTAGGGAAGCTGCCTCCCCGTGTACTGTGGCTCTGGCCCAGATGCCTCAGTTTCCACTTCTGAAAAGTCCTCCACTCTCAGGAGGGTCTTAGGGTGAAACCTGCCCAGCTCAGCCCCTGGCTGGGTCTGTTAGAGCCTCAGTAACTTTGCCAGAACGTCTTAAAAGTGTTTTCTGGGGTAGAGACTGCTGAAAGGACTGACCCCCGGGGTTGGGAGTTGGGGGAGTGAGTCGGTCCCTCCCTAAAATTTCCCAGTGAGATTCTATTGCCTTAGTTTAAATCAGAACATAAATTCCAAAGCTTCCTGCTGAGAAGGACCCAGAGCCAGGGCAGAGTGTCCAGGCAGTGAGCACTGCAGGGTAGAGCCCACCCAACTCCCAGCATCCTTGCTCTCCCTCATCTCACAGAGCCACACACCCAAGACATTTCTGCTTTATGTTCTATACATGTAATATCTGTTCTCCAGCCCCCATTCACCCTATTTTATTGTCCTCCATATTCTTCTCACTGTTTTTTTTTTTTTCTTCCTCTCACATCTCCTCCTCCCTCCTTGTGGCTCTGATGCTATGGGGAGGCTTACATGCCCAGCTCTGGTGCTCCCATATGATTCTCTGAGTGCTCTCAGGGGTCCAACCAGGTGCTCTTCCTGGGACCCCAAGGGCACTTTGCATTGCCCTGAGGACACAAGAGGCCTTTCTGTGGGTGCAGCGTCCATTGCTCTGTCCACAAGTTCCCTTACTACAGAGACACTTCTGAGCCTTAGACAAAAACAGCGCCAGTAAGACCTAGAACGTTCTTTTCTCCCACTCTAATCAGGGCTGTCACGAGGAATTTACTGGAAGGTTGTTGTTTCTGCCCCAAAGAACATTTATGATTTGTGGGTGTGTATGGGAAAGACCGCTAATGACCCTGTCCGCTGCTTCCTGGTTCTGTTGTTCTTCAGAAGGATTCAGGGAGCACTGAAAATCACTTACTTAGGAGTTAAAGTAGAAAAGAAGGAGCAAGTATCAGCAAGTGGGAGCTTTGGGAGACACTCATAGTCTTTTTGTTTTTGTTTCCGATAAAAATTAGAAATTAGAAATTTAGGGGCCGGAGCTGTGGCACAGGGCATAAGGAGTATGCTTTTCATGCGCTATCCTAGGATGGACCGCGGTTCAATCCCCCGGCATCCCATATGGTCCCCCAATCCAGGGGCAATTTCTGAGTGCAGAGCCAGGAATAACCCCCGAGCGTCACCAGGTGTGGCCCAAAAACCAAAAGAAAAAAAAATTAGAAATTTAGGGGCTGGAGCAATAGTGCAGCAGTAGGGCATTTGCCTTGCATGCAGCTGACCCAGAACTGACCTGGGTTCGATCCCTGGTGTCCCATTTCGTCCCCCAAAGCCAGGAGCAATTTCTGAGAGCATAGCTCAGAAGTAACCCCTGAGCATCATCGGGTGTGACCCCCCATAAAGAGAACAAAAAATTTGAGGATTTAGAGGCCAGAGAGATAGCATAGTGGGGAGGATGCTTGCTTATATAGGTATAGGGTCAACCTGAGTTTGATCCTCAGCATCCCACATGGTCCTCCAGTTTATCAGGAGTGATTTCTGAGTGCAGAGGCAAGAGGAATCTTTGAACACTATTGGGTGTGACCCAATAAAAAACTAGCTTGAGGGGGTCAGAGTTACAGGAAGCACCTTTCTCTGGGCTTCTCCTTTGGTTTCAGGCCTCTCCTTGCTCTTCCTTCCCTGTGTGGAGGAAATGATGGAAATCTGAGGGGAACTGAGAACTGGGGCATCAGGAGTGGAGGAAGGGGAAGAAGAAACCTGGTACAGAAAAAGCCCCAAACAGCAGAGGGAAAAAAATGAAATCAAAATGGTTAGTTTCCCTCAAATGACTTTATTTTCAGGTCACAACAGGTTTTCTTCCTCAAGAGTGTTCCCAACTGCACCCAATTCTATAATTATTCCCCCAGACCCTCCCAGAATCCCCAGAGCCTGGTCAAACCCACTTTGAGAAATCGTAAACCTCATCTCCTATCATTGTGAATCTTCTCCATATCAGTCATTGATCTTGGTTCTGCCCTTCTCTTCCTCTGTTGTGATCAACACCCTTTTACTGTCTATTCATCTTCCATTTATGCATTTCTTCCTCCCTCTCTCCTCTCAATTTATCTGCCCACCCCCTGCCCCCATTTCTTTCTCCCTGAAATCTGTGCAGAAACACCTTCCCCAGAGATAGTCTCAACTCCTGCAGGGGTGCAGGGTACAGGGGTCAGTGGGGTGCAAAGATGGTCCCAGATAGCTGGTCCTAATCCCTGAGCCTGTGACAGCTCCTGACATGGACAAAGGCCTTTGTAGGGGAAGAATTTGGGGCCTTGGGATGAAGCTATCTCCTTGATATCCTGGGGGACACTGATGGCCAATTTTGTGGTCACTGTACAAGGAAGACGGAGGCAGGAAGGAGACGAGGGACCAGATGTGGCCCTAGAAAGGATGACAGGAGAGGTGTTGGGGCCAGGCCAGGAATATGGATGCCTGGAGCAGGTGGGAGGGGGACAGGGCTGCTGCTGGGCCTCCAGGTATAATACAAGCTGATGATGGTCTGAAGGCAAGAAGCACTTCTGAGTGACTTCTGTGGGACTGAGGTGAACACCCCCCCCCTGCATCAAACTGGATGTGACTCCTCAGCATCATAGAGTGTCCCCAACACCAAAATCAGTCATTAGGGAGGGTGAACATAACGCTGAGTAACTTCCCCACTGCTGCTAAGTGGGGGTTAATGCTGGTAGTCCTGCAGTGCTCACCACAGAAACCACATCTCGCCCCTAAACCTAAAGTAATTTAGGGGCCCCTACACTAGGGAATCACCCCCATGCACTGTTCCTGCTGAGGGCAAGTGCCAACCTCAGCTTCATGCTGGGACAAGATATGGGGGAGGGGGCAGGTACCATGTTTGATTCCCAATGTGGTCCCCCAAGCACCATCGGGAGTGAGTTCAGTTGACAGAGGCAGGAGTCAGTCCTGAGCAGGCCAGAGGGGGCTTTGTTACCTCAGATTGTGGCTGGTACAGAGCTAGAAATTCAAGGTCACTGTCAGATTCTTTAAAACCATTTTCAAAAATTACTTTATTTAAGGCTGGAGCAATAGCACAGTGGGTAAAGAGTTTGCCTTGCACGCAGCCAATCCAGCTTCAATCCTCAGCATCCCATATGTTCCCCTGAGCCTGTCAGAAGTAATTTTTGAGTGCAGAGCCAGGAGTAACCTCTGGGCGCATCAGGTGTGGCCCCCAAATTTAAAAAAATGACAAAGATTACTTTATTTAAATACCATGGTTGCATGATTGTTCAGAATACAGTGGTTTCTCAGGGATATATTTTTTCAGTTTCAAAGTTGTTTATAATTTAGTTTCAAACAATGTTCAACAACCTTTCACCAGTGCACATTACCTGCCAGTGTCCTCAGTTTCCTTCTTGCCCTCACCACTTCCCTTTCCCTGCCTGCCTCTGGGGCACACA
The DNA here is from genome assembly GCF_024139225.1 of Suncus etruscus. NCBI lineage: Eukaryota > Metazoa > Chordata > Mammalia > Eulipotyphla > Soricidae > Suncus > Suncus etruscus. Next base: position 88,584,187 of record NC_064861.1, read on the forward strand.
TCCCCCCCTCCTTCTCTTTCTCTCTCTCTTCCTTTTTTCTTCTTTTAGACACTGTGCAATATTGTTATTGAAGGGACATCATGCCTATCCCTTTCCTCCTTTCTGCACTCAGTTCTTGTCCCAAGTGATCACTTCCAACTATCATTGTCATAGTGGTCCCTTCTCTGCCCTAATTGCATTCCCCTGGATGTGGCACTAAGGCAGTCTCAGCCTGTAACTACTGCTGACAAGGGACAAGGGGCATGGTGATGGCCTGTCACCACAGGGTTTGACATGCCCAGAGACCTAGAAACTCAAGACAGAGCCTCTCTCTCTCTCTCTCTCTCTCTCTCTCTCTCTCTCTCTCTCTCTCTCTCTCTCTCTCTCTCTCTCTCTCTCTCTCTCTCTCTCTCACTCTCTCTCTCTCTCAATATACACACACATATATATATTTAACAACAGGAGATGATAAAATTGCAACCCCTCCTCCAACTCCTTGTCTATCTTACTTAGATGTGAGGGATTTGTGGTTGGTAACAAAGGTGTTGCCTTAGGGGCAGAGCAGAGAAGCCTGAGCAAGAAAGAAGCAGAAGGTGAATAAGAGAGACAGATTGGGTGCAGGAAGGCTGGTTAGCTTAGAAGCCATGTGAGATATGCACATGGTGGCTAGAGCCTTAATAAAGCTCCTGAACTTTATCTGACTGCTGTGGGTCATTTCCTCGCCATTACCCTGATACCTACAGACCTGCCAGGCCAAAGAGGCTGCAGATGCCGGGTGGAGCCAAGAAAGGCCCCATCCATCCATCATGTACCATCCATCACCAGGACTTTATGATTAATAATTAATATAAAAGAAAATTATATATAGTTATTTTGGAGAACACATAATAATGAGAAACTTCCTCATTGCAGCTACAGTAATTGGGGGTTTAGTGCCTACCAGGAATCTACCCCGGGCTGCAGTGCTCAGCTTTTTTTTGTACATATTCAGCAGTGCTCAGGGGTTACTCCTGGCTTTTCACTCAGGGATTACTAATGGAGTTGCTCAGAAAAACACATGGAGTGCTGGGGATCGAACCCAGGTTGGCCACATGCAAGGCAGATGCCCTCCCTACTGTGCCATCACTCCAGCCCCAAGACATAGTTTTTTAGATAAAGATCCCATGTAGCTTCGCTGGTTATTCTGACTCAGGATCTCTCAGAGAGTCCCACCCTCCACCTACTTCTATTTGGCAAGCCCCAAGAGTGCTCTGGGGATACTCCTAGCTCTGTGTTCAGGATCACTCGTGGCAGGCTCATGAAACCACATGGTGCCAGGGATTGGCCTTGGGCCAACCACTTGCAATGCAAGCACCCACCCTGCTGTACTATCTCTCAGGTCCAAGTCCCCAGATTCTTTATAAATGCTGAGCTATAGGATCAAAAATTGAGTGAAGAAGCTACAGGGGAAACCTCAGTTTTAACCCAGGACCACATAGTCAACTAAGGACCACTGAGTGTGGCACCCCCAAATGGGGAAAAGAAACTTCCTTTTCTCCTGTTTCTGATGCTGATGTCATGGCCATCCACACATGGAGGTCTTGGGGCAGACACATTTGGCCACAGAGACCACAGGGGTGGAGGTTCCACACCTGCTGGTTGTGGGGCTCACCAGGGATGGGGTCTGACACATGCTGGTTAAGGGGCTCACAGGTATTTCCATGGTGCTCACAGATGTTCATTTAATTTAGCGCTTGGGATCTTCACTGTTGGGGCTCACTGGAGCTCCCCCTCTTGAGTTGTGCTGCTTGCACACCCTGACTGTGTTTGCATGATCACACTCAGGGCTGTCACTGGGGCAAGACTCAGAGTCGGCAGTCTGGGCCCAGCACAATGCATGGGGCCCCCAGGGATTGAACTTTGGGCCTCATGCTTGCAAGGCAGGTGCTACCAGCTGGAGAGGCACCATCAGGGCCCCGATGTCCAATTCCTAGAGGTTCTCTGCATGGAACAGGCTCTGCAAGGAAGGATTAATCCTGACTTTATTCTGCATCTCAAACGCCCTAAGGATGTCCCAGGCAGCAGGAGAGTCCTGATCCCAGGTGAGGAGCTAATGGGGAGCACAGACATGCCAGGAGGGGGCCATTGCCCCTGAGGTAGGGTTGGCATCCCTAGTGAGGAGCCCCTTAGCTGCCAGAATGCTCAGCCCTCCATGCCAAGGCCTCTTCCCTGACCTCAGAAAGGCCGAGCGCGAGCATTGCAGCTGCTGGAACATGCCTCCAAGTTGGCCTAGAAAATGGCACATTAGGGAAAAGGCCACTTCAGGGTTGACCCAGTGTAGGGGCCATAATTGTGTGTGGCCCAGAAATGTTGCTTATGATGTCCCCCTTTTCCCTGTTGGTCTGTTCCCAGGCCAACTGTCCTGACCTCAGTCATCAGGGACACGTGGGTTTTCCAGGTTCCTGTTTCCTCCTTCAGTAGTGGGGCTGGAGAAAAAAAATCGATATTGGTTTGTTTGTATGTTTTGTGCCACACCTGTCTCTACTTTAAGTGTTCTCTCCTGGCAGGGCCTGGGGTACCATATGGGGTGCCAGAGATAGAACCCAGCTCTGACTCATGCCACGCAAGTGACCACACTCTGCACTTTCTCCATGGTCCAAGGATTTGTGACTATCCTTACCTCTGGCCAATCACAGCAGCTCCTCAGAATTGGGCACTCTGATTGGCCATTCCTTGAGTGCCGCCGCCATCCTCAGAGACCTGAAGTTGGAGGAGATGCTGCCTACAGGGATGAAGAGCAATGTTTGCTGGTAGGGAAGACCCCAAGTATTAGGTCCTAAAACCTTGCCTTCTAGAACCTTCCCAGTAACATGCTTGGTCATTCTCTGCTCTCATGGTAGTACTAATTGTGAGACTCATGGCCATGGTGCTCTGAGAAATGATTCAGTGTTTCAGAAAGTCCGTGTCTCCTCTCTTTTCCACTCGCCCGTTGGGCCTGATCCTCCTGATGCACAATCCCTTCCTGAGTTGAGAGGCCTCTGCTAGTCCCTCCACTTGGACCCAGTCCTAAGTGGGAAGTGGGAACTCCTGAACCTTAAACTCTGGTCTCCCCTGACTTCTCACAGCTTCCTGATGCATCTTCCCTGTGTCCCCAGGTTGTGACCAACATAGCATCTCAGAAAATGAAGCATGTCTTCTGCGAACCCTTGACAGGACCACCTCAGAGCCTTGCAGAATTGAGGTGGAGAATGAAGTGGAAACTAAAGCAGGGGGTAAGGGGGAGACTGAGGCAGAGAATGAGATAATTGCAGTGTGGGTTGAGTGGTCTTCACAAAGGCCCACCCCATTGTGTGGATTTCTCCTAAGAAGCACCTCCTGTGACGCAGCCAGAACCTATCCCTGTAACCACTGACACACACCCCCCCCCATGTGTTTACTTAAATGTCTGGGTTTGTGCTCAAATTAGGTCTTATATTTTTATCTTTGCTTGTTTGTTTTGGGGCCACACCACCTTTGCTCAGGGGTTACTCCTGGCTCTGTGCTTAGGAATATTTCTGGGAAGTTCTCAGGGACCATATGAGATGCTGTTGATGAAACCTGGGAAGTTCTCAGGGACCATATGAGATGCTGTTGATGGAACCTGGTCCCCTGTGTGCAAGGTGACACCTCACCCTGGGCTATCACTGAATTTTGGGTCTGAATTTGTTTTTGTTTTGTTTTATTTTTGCCTCTCCTGACTCTCTCCCCAGGGTTTCTCCTCTATGTTGAGGGGACGATGGGGTGCAGGGACCAACCCGGGCCTCATGAGTGATAAGCCAACTTTGCTGCCTCTCTATGCTGGGTCTGCCTTGAGGTTTTGTTTGTTTTGGTTCATTTTAGTTTTTGTTTGGGGGCGACACTGGATGGCCAGTGTTGGCTACTCCTAACTGGAGAATTGCTCTGAGCAGGCTCAGGGAACCATATTCGATGCCTAGAAGTGAACCAACATCAGTAACATGCAAAAACATGCAAAGCAGGGGACACCCCAGAGGGCGCGATGCCGCTGCCCGCGGTGCGGCTGGTGCGGCTAGGTCGGGCGCCCTACGCCGAGCTGCTGGCCCGGTGTACACGGCCGGGCTGCGGGGCGGGCTCAGCCCCGAGGAGGTGACGCGGCTCCGGGCGCGGCTCTGGGCGCCGAGGTGTGTGGCTCGGGGAGCGCAAGATCTGCGCGATCGCTGTGGAAGACACATTACATCCCATGGCCTGGCTCTGAACTGTTCCACAGACCTCACATGGTTTGAGCACATTGTGCCCTGTGGACTGATTGGCACTGACTGGTGTTACTTCCTTGAGTCTGGAGCTCCAGAGACACTTCACTGTGGATTAAGTTACACCACATTTCCTTGAGGCTTTTAAGGAGACTTACAAGTGCAGGCTCATCTCAGAAGACAGCCCAGTTGACTACCCTAATACAAGGGTAGTCATGTAAACTACCTTCTCCTTCAGATATCCCTGGATCTGAACAGTTTTGAGCACCGAATCTTTGTCTGTATAAGTACTCGGGTTTATCTCTACCTTCCTCACCCACCTTCCAAATAGTAAACCTGAAACATGAAAATCAGCCTATGCTCTATAAATATAAGGCATTCACACTGATGCTGATCCCAACATCTCAGCTAGGAAAAATTTGGATATCATTTCTCAACTAATTTTTCAATATGGATGTCATATCTCAACTATTGCTTTTTAATATGGTATGTAAGTGGAAAATTCTGGACATAACTTCCTTCTGCAGGACTTGGCAGCTCAGTTGAAGTTGAAGTGCCCTTTCTCAAGATATCTGGATGCTTTCCACAATAAAGGGGAAAGGAAAAGATCTCTTTAAAGTAAAATAAAAGAGAAGAATAAAATAGAATCATATTTTCCTGGGTAAAAGTCTAAAGCCAGGTAGTATTTTTCATGAGGTAACCTGAAATAGTCCAGAGACTGGAGTAAAAGATAAGAACATTCTCTTATATTGCAGAAATGCCAAAGATAAAAAAAAAATGTCTGTATTTAAAATGTAAGACCTCTACATTTATAATAGTGTATATTAATTCTCTTACTGGGTAACAAGTCATTCTAAAGCATGACTTCAACAATAAAAATATTGTTTTTTGGTTGAAAAAAAACATGCAAAGCAATCACACCCACACACACACCCACACACACACACACACACACACACACACACACACACACTTACTTTTGCTCTAACTCAGGAAGTGTGTTTTAGTGGCAGCCCCTGCTGAGCCCATCATGGCCAACATCTGGAGAAGCTGCCTGGCTCCAGGGAGAAGGACCCTCAGGCCTGCACCTCTGGGACACTGGGCTCCAGGGACAGTCTGGGTAGTTTTTGTCTGAAAGGGCCTCACAGAAACTAGAGCAAGAGCACAGTGGGAAAGCCATTTGCCTTCCATGTGTCTGACACAAGTTCGATCCCTGGAACCCTATATTGTCTCCTGAGCACTACCAGGAGTTAGCCCTAAACGAATAATCAGAACTCTGATCAATGTAGTAGGACCCTCTGAAAGGGCTTTGCAGGTGAAGTTCTCATCTTCCTCCCTGCAGGTCTCCTCTGCAGGTATGACTGAACCCGGCACCACTTGAGCTCACCGGCAGAGGGCGCGCGGTGCCAGGACTAATCTGGAGATTGAGGCTGCAGCTGTTGTGGGACAAGTCCCCAAAGACCGACTGACTCCTGCCCCAACTGCCCTCAGGGTGTCCCCTCTGCATCAAGACAAGTAGGCAGGTGCCAGCGTAAGGCCCACGGCATCACCTCCGGGCTCTGTCTGGGCTAGAAGGACTCAAAGAACTCAGCAGGGCTGTGCTAGAACCCTGTGGGAACGGGATCTATTGGGGAGACCAGTTCGGGCTTCTGCTAGTTCCCAAGTGGTTTCCATATAGTCCCACCAACCCCATTTTCCAGAACCCAGAATGTCAACCTACTTGGAAAACCCAACTCATTCTCTGTGGCCAGAGATTCTACTGGGCTCATAGTGGACACTGATGGCAGGAGACAGGACAGCATGCATGGTTCCTGCCTTGCACGTGGCCAAACTGGGTTCAATCCTGGCACCCCATTTGGTCTAAGCACCTCCAGGAGTGGTCTCTGCAGAGCCTGAGGTATCCCTAAGCATTGCTTGGTTGAAAAAGAAAACAAAGTGGACACAGCTGGTCACCTATGGGCCAGTATTGGCTCCAACCTCAGTTCAATCCAGTCAACACATCACCAAGCAACCAACATCACTCAGTGGGTGTAGATTGTTCACTGTGAGACCCAGTTTCTTCCTCCATCCCCCTAAACAGATTCTGCTATGAAGTGGAATATTCCCAGGGTTAGAGTCAATGCCCCAGAGAAAAAGTCAGGGTTAATCTTTCCTCGAAGAGCTTGTTCCAAACAGAGACACTCTAGGAATTGGACATCGGGGGCCAAATGGGGGAGCCTCATCTTAAAGCACCTGCCTTGCAAGCATGAGCCCTGAGTCTGATCCCTGGGGACCCCATGCACTGAGCTAGACCCAGTGACTCTGCTGACTCTGAGTCCTGCCCTGGTGACAGGCCTGAGCATGATCACGGAGCACAGCCAGGGTGTGTGTGCAGCACAACTAAAGAGGGGTAGCCACCATTCAGGATCCCAAGCTCTGAAGTGTCCCAATGCAAATGGGCACATGTGACCACTACAGCAACCCCCTGAGCCACACAACCAGTATATGTGATACCTCACACTTGTGAGCACAGTAGGACCCCTAACCCTATGAACCCCAAATCTAGCACATGGGGAACCATCCCCTGCTCCACCAGGTCACACCAGCAGCCCTGAGTCCAGCACATGTGACAGCCGTGGCCAATCCTCAGTGGCACAGGCACAGGGATGGAGAAGTTTCCTTTTCTTCACCTATATTCTCCCATTCTTCTGGGGTTCACTCTTGTGAACTTGGGGACCTGTGTCAGTAGTAGGCTTCTGGCCTGTGGAACTTTCACTCACCCCTTTGACCTTAGTCCCAGCTAAAGATTCAGTTAAAGATTCAGGAGTAGGCAGCACCTCAGGGAGGGCACTGGCTATGAATGCCGCTGCTGACACAGGTTTGATCCTGGATACCAAAGACCGGTCCCTAAGCCCAGCAAGGGTGATCCCTGTGCTCAACAAGAAGTAAGGCCTAAGCACAGCATGGGGAGCAGAAAAACAAAAACACAAAGAACCAATTTGTGAACATCTGTGTGATGTAGATTCAGAATCAGTAGCTGGACTACCTGGAATCTACATCTAAAAATCATGTAGGATAATATTTATTTTGAGCAGTTAAATTATAAAAAATTAATTTACATATATTTGGGCGACAATAAACTTTTGGCCTGACCTCTGACCTGGAGTTCCTATGGCTCTGCATCTGTCAAACCTACTGCCTCATCACTGGCTGGGACTGAGGCTGTTGGTGCCACATCTGGCCCTGGCCCCTCCTTTCTCTCCAGCCTCCATCCCCCAGTACAAGGACCCTGAGTTCATCGATCAGGGTCTGCCAGGACATCCAGAATTTCCTGACTCAAAGCCCTAAATTCATTGTCCTGAAAAGGCCTTGTCCATGACGGGTCTGCCACAGGCTCAAGGATTAGGATCCAGATGTCTGAGATTCTCATTGTTTCCCCCACAGCCCCCGACCCTAAACCCCACAGCATCTGAGACTATCTCCAAAGGAAAAGTGCTTCTGCATGGGGTGTAGGGAGGGAAGGATGGAGTGCAGAGAGTGGGCAGACATGAGGTGGTTGAGGGAGGAAAAAAGAAATAATTGAATATGGGTAAATAGATACATGGATAGACAGATGCCTGGCTAGAAGGGAAGATGGGAGGATGGGTGATGGAGAGGAGGATGGATGATGGGCAGGCAGATGGATGCTGATTGGTTGGATGGACAACAGAGGGAGGGAACAGCAGATGTGGAGATCAATGTGTGATGGAGAAGATTCACAATGATAGGAGACCAGGGTTCAAGGCTATGCTAAGAAGGAGCTGCCATGCAGTAGGGATTGTCCATGGGAGTAATTATAACCTTGGGTGCAATTGAGGAGGCTCTTTCTAATCCTCCCTCCCTTCCTCCTTTCCTCCCTCCCTCCCTCCCTCCCTCCCTCCCTCCCTCCCTCCCTCCCTTCCTTCCTTCCTTCCTTCCTTCCTTCCTTCCTTCCTTCCTTCCTTCCTTCCTTCCTTCCTTCCTTCCTTCCTTCCTTCTAGCTCCATAGTCAAGACTAGGCTCTGAGCTCAAAGATCACTCCTAGCAGTGGTCAAGGGAAAACATTTAATGACAAGGATAGAACCAGACACTTATGGAGGTGTGAGCAGGAGAAAAAGGCTCCTGGATTCTGAGCTGTGAGGTTTGGTCTCAGTACAGGAAGAGAAAAGGCACTGGGTTCCATCCAAGTTCTGTTCCTTGGCACTGCCAGGGGACAGGAGGTCAGACCAGGTGCCTGGTCTGGGTGGCATCTCAGGGATAGGTCCATGCTACTCTCTATAGGGCATGGAACAGTGAAATGGGCCATATGCAGCCTTCATAGACTGGAACAGAATCTTGGAGCCAGGGATTGAGAGGAGACAGGGAGATACGAGGACTAAGGAGCCTGAAGTCATAAAAGAAGTTCTAACTAGAGAGCACAGACATTGAACTTTATTCCTATCAAGGTTCCAATTCTTGTGAACTTTTTCACTTTCTGTTTTCCCCTGGAAGGAGGAAGTTTGAATGCAAAATTGAGGCAAAGCAATAAGACTGTGGGCCCCGTGGCCCCCTTCCAGATGCTTTCACCTCACTTGCAACTTTACCTCCTAAAAAGTGCTCAGTTAATGATCCTTGGTGCTTCCTGACATCCTTTTGGGGACCGCAGGAATCAGGGTTCAGGGACCTGTTGCCCTGGCCCAGCCTCCCTCATGCCTTATCGTAGTGACCCAGGACCAGGTTCAATTACCATTACAAGAGATTAACTATATATCAACACCTTATCACAGGATCAAACAACGTCACCCTTGGAGTCACACCCCTTCCCTTCCCTGCACACACCTACAAAGCAAAGATGCTCTTTTGGGCAAAAACAACCACTTTTGAGTGACAGCCCTGCTGAGAGGCAGGAGAGAATGTTCTAGGCCTTCCAGGCATGTGTTGTTCTCTCCTTACCAGAAGTGGTTCTACAGAAAGGTACCTTGTGGACAGAACGATGGACACAGCTCCCAAGGAAAGGCCCCTAGTGTCCTCACAGCAATGCCCTTAATGTCCATGGGATCCTGGAGGAGTGGGCCTGGGTATTACCCAGCCAGCATCTCTGAGAATCACATGGGAGCACCAGAATTGAGTGTATACCTCCTCACAGCAGCACAGCCACAGAGAGGAGAAGAAATAGTGAGGGTATGAAGAAAATACCAGAAAGAAATGTTCTTAGAAATAAAATGTTTCAAATAATTGCAACTTTCTACCAGAATTTTTTGCACAGCCAAAAGAGAACCTTGTCTTATTAGATCCAAATATTTGTACATTGGGGTTTGTTTGTGGACATCTGTCTCTCTGTGTCTGTGTCTCCATCTCTGGAATTGCCATGGTTGGCAGTGAGCAAGGCCACTTCATATCTGAACTGTCTCTCTGCCAGCCCCTAGGTCTGTGTCTGCCCCTCAGAGTTGGTGACGTCACAGCTCATCCAGATCCCAGAAGATTTGCAGGAAACTTACACATTTATGAGGGAGGGAAGAGCCAGACATGGAGGAGGGCATTCAATCAGATGCGAAAAAATGGGGTTCAACCCGACGTCCCATAGTTATCCCTGACATCCATCCACAGAGTCCACTGAGGACCACCAAGAGTGATCATTGAGCACTACAATGTGGCAAAAAAAATGGGGCTCAGTTTCTATTCTTGGTTCCCTTTCAGCCCAGTTTCAACTCTAGAGAAGTGGGTGGATCTCTGGGTTAGCCTCAGTTTCCCCACCTGACTAGTAAAAGTGATCAGCAGAATGGAAATGTAGAGGACAAAGGGACTTTCACTCCCACGCTTTACAGCACATCAGATAATACAATTAATCAATGGGGTAAAGTCTGTTGGACAAAGATCAGACCCTGATCCTCCAGCTTTCACTGACACTGGCTTTCTGCACAGAGGACATGACATCTGAATGAAACCCCTGAGGGCAGAAGGAAACCCCAGGCCCCCCTGCTCCAGTCCTCCCAGCCCTTGAGGACCTCTGCCCCAAGTATGGCTCGGCTTCCATCCCTGCTGGGCTGCCTCTGCTGCTGACTTTGCTGTCACCTTTCTGGGTACCCACCAGAGCTGGTAAGTGACCCCTTATTCCTGTGCTGAGTCCCAGGTCCCAAGGCTCTGAGCCTTCCCCAATCCTCACTCCCCATCTGCCACCTAAGAGACAGGATCAGGGCACTGTGGCTCTCACTGCAGCTCTTAGGAAAGGAAAATTCCAGCCATGGGGGTCAATCACCCCACAGAAGGGACATAGTACCTATAATACTCCTGGCCCCAGAATCTGTCTCTGACAGGCCCTTTTTCCAGCACCCACCCCACCAGTAACCACATCTTGCCCCCTCAAATGTTCTAGGTAACTCTGGCAGCCTAAGCTCTAAACAGTCTCAGGCACTAAAGCTTGGGAAAGACACTAGGGGCCTTTCCTTGGGAACTGTGTCCATCGTTCGGTCCACAAAAGGTCAGGAGCCCTTTTTGGGAGGCTGAGGATCAAGGCTCAGTTCCCAGGTTTGAGCAGGTGCTGGGCATCAGGTGCTCTAAAACATTGGGTGGGGTGGGAGTTTCCAAAACTCAGAACATCTGGGGGACATTCTGGAATGAAAGTTTTTGAGGGGATGAGAGGACAGGGTGTGTTTTTGGAACCATCCAGCAGAGGGTGCAGGTTCTCTGACTAGATGCCCAGCAATGTGGGTGCTGGCTCCCCTATTTCCAGGTCTGAGAAACATCTCTAAGTTTCCAGAATGGGAACCAGCTGCCACTGTCCTCCCTTAAGTGACTTTTACCTCCTCCTCCCACCATAAAGGGGGGTGAACCCTTCACTGCCATTTCCCTGTGTGGGTCCCAAAGAACTTATCGGTGATGGGGTGAGAAACACTCCCAAGTCCTCAAAGACCAGGCGGCTGCGCCCAGCGCCGGGGAGGAGCGGTGCGGGAGCCGGAGTCGGAGCCGGAGCCGGGGGCGGCGGGCGGGCTGCGGGCTGCTGTCAGGCGGGGCCGGGGCCGGGGCGGAGAGCGCGGGGCGGCGACGGCGACGGCGACGGCCGCGGCGGACTAAGCGCGCTCGCTCGGCGCGAGGGTCCGGGTCGGCGGCGGCGGCGGCGGCGGCGGCTCGGGACGGTCCGCGGCCCGCATCGCCTCCTCCCCCGCCCGCCGCCGCCGCGCTTGGGTGGAAGATGGCGCCGGGCGGATGGAAATCCTAATGACAGTCTCCAAATTCGCCTCCATCTGTACCATGGGCGCCAATGCCTCGGCATTAGAGAAAGAGATTGGTCCAGAGCAGTTTCCAGTCAATGAGCACTATTTTGGATTAGTCAATTTTGGAAATACCTGCTACTGCAATTCAGTTCTTCAAGCACTTTATTTTTGTCGTCCATTTCGGGAAAAAGTTCTGGCATACAAGAGTCAACCTAGGAAGAAGGAGAACCTTCTTACATGCTTAGCAGATCTCTTCCATAGCATAGCCACTCAGAAGAAAAAGGTTGGAGTAATACCACCTAAGAAGTTCATTACAAGATTACGGAAAGAAAATGAGCTCTTTGACAACTACATGCAGCAGGATGCCCATGAATTCTTAAATTATCTACTAAATACAATTGCTGATATTCTGCAAGAAGAGAGAAAGCAGGAAAAACAGAATGGTCGTTTACCTAATGGTAATATTGACGGTGAAAATAACAACAGCACACCAGACCCAACATGGGTTCATGAGATATTTCAGGGAACATTAACTAATGAAACCAGATGTCTTACTTGTGAAACCAAGTCCTCAAAGACCAAAAAGGAATTTGACACAGGTGATAGCAATGGCGGACATCATTTCCTGGGGTTGAGAGTGCAGGTGTGAGGAGACAAGAACAGCCAAAGAGGCCTGTACAAGCCCAGAGCGAGAGTCCAGATGGGAGTGAGATTATCTGACACGGACACACCATGTCAATTCCAGCACAGGTGGTCCTCCCAACACTTCCAGGAATGATCCTGAACACTGAGCCAGGAGGAACCCCTGAGTATCACTGGAGCCTCCCTCCCTCTCTCCTCCCTCTCTCTCTCCTCTCTCTCCTCCCACTCTCTCCCCTCTCCCTCCCTTCTCTCTCCCCTTCTCTCTCCCCCTCCCTCCCCTCTCTCTCCCCTCGCTCCCTCCCCTTCTCTCTTCCCCCTCTCCCTCCCTTCTCTCTCCCCTTCTCTCTTCCCCCTCTCCTCTCCTCTCTCTCCCTCCCCTTTCTCTCCCTCCCCTCTCTCTTTCCCTCCCCTTCTCCCTCCCTCCCTTCTCCCTCCCTCCCCTTCTCCCTCCCTCCCTTCTCTCTCCCTCCCTTCTCCCTCCCTCCCCTCTCTCCCTCCCCTCTCTCCCTCCCCTCTCTCCCTCCCCTTTACCCCTTTTCTCTCTCCCCTCTCTCTCCCCTCTCTCCTCTCTCCCCTCCTCTCTCTCTCTCTCTCTCTCTCTCTCTCTCTCTCTCTCTCTCTCTCTCTCTGTGTTGGTATTGGTTTGGGGAGTCAAACCTGTCAGTGCTTACAGATCATTCCTGGTAGAGCTCAGAGAAACATATGTTGTTTTTCATTATATTATAGTCTGTGATACTGAGTTTTCTAACACAATGAAGATTTTTACAAGAGCCTTTAGATGGGAGTCAGGACTTTGCCCAGGGCCCAAGCTCAGATTTAACCTCTGCACTTACTTACTGTAGAACTAGAGCAAAAGACCCCGTGCCCAGTTTTCCCCTCTATGAATTAAGGCTAACAGTAGCATGGGCTCAGGCTCCTGCTGGGAAATCTAAGTGCTGAAATGTGGGGCCCCTAGAATAAGTCTGATCTGTGGGAGCAAATCAAGAGTAGTCACTGCTCTTAGTGCCTTTGACTGACCTGGAGAAAGGAGCAAAAAGGGGCAGAAGAACCAGCAGGAACAAAGTGGCACTGGAGAAACAAGAGCAGGAAAAATGTCCCCAGAGTTGTCCCTGCCTGTGCTCAGCTCTGTGCTCATCTCTCGGTCTGTCTCTGGGCAGTCCTGGCCGCTTGATCATTGGGGCTCCTGCTGCTAAACAGTTGTCATGGTCAGGGGATGAAACAGGACATCTAGGATGGGATGAAGCAGTCACAGCTGATTATAGATGGCCTGGTGAGTCTAGGGAGGGGCCAATGTTCTCTTCCCATGAGAACCAAAAGATGTTTAGGTTTTGGATTTTTTGAGTCACACACAGAAGTTCTCAGGGATTACACCTGGTTCTGTGCTCAAGGATCAGGGGTGGCTTGAAGAATGTTGGGCCTGAATCACTCTCCAGGAGTCAAAAAATAGGTTGGTTTGACGAAAGCCAGATGTCTGCCCATTGTGCTATCTCTCTGACAACCATCAACATCAAGTCTGTTTGGCTAATGGAGCAACTGAACAGGAGACACAGCGATAGATGTCCAGACAGACCCAAAGGAAAGAAGTAGGGGTCAAGAGCAAATGCACAAAGGACCCAACAAGCAGGCCTGGAGTAAATCTTAAGAACCCCAGGGAGGGGACTTTGAGAACTCATAGGACAGACCCCCAACCCTGAGTAGCAAACACTGATCACTGAGCTCTCCAGTATGACCCAGTGTGGCCCCTAAACCAACCAATAAACCAACCAACCAACCAAAGAGTAAGAGAAATGAAGGATTCAGGCTGCACTGTGAGGAATATCTGAGGCTGGCACTCTAAAGGGTCCTTCTGGGTGTTTTCAGGGACCAGGCTTTGGGAGGGGAGGTTGAACCCAGAAGAACATCTAGGGGGCTGTAGAGTAAAGAAAAGGAGAGGGAGTCACTATGAACTGGTTTTGTGGTAGAAACAGTGTTAGGTTGAGCAAATAAGTTTTTATTTTGTCCTGTTCGATTTTCCATCCTCCCTGGCACTCAGGCGCTCCCAGCTCTGGGTATGTGGATCTCGGGAACTCTCTGTCCAGACTAGAGTCTTGGCCCAGCCCAACCCCCCAACTATCCCTCAGTGAATCTGGGAGCAGAATCTCATATTTGATGATGGACAGAAAATAGGGGTGAGAGGAAATCCCCTCCACTTTTTTGCCACACCCATTGATGCTCAGAGGTTACTCCTAGCTATGCGCTCAGAAATCGCTCCTGGCTTGGGGAAACCATATGGGACTCTGGGGATTGAACCACGGTCTGTCCTAGTCTAGCGCTTGCAAGGCAGATGCCTTAACTCTAGCACCACCGCTCTGGCCACTCGGTTTCTCTTTTGAATTCAAAGGAAATGTGGTAGAAGCACTTATTATTGGATAACTTTTTGTGTCCCAAGAACTCCTGACCCTGATCCTTTGTTATTCTCATTGTTTCCTCCCTGGTTACGGTGCAGTGGGGAGCCTCATGCGCCTGGCTCTGATGCTCCCACATGATTTTCTGGGGTGCTCGCTGAGGATAACCAGAGCTACTCCCCCAGGATCCTGTGAGCACTAGGGAAAACATTTCCGTGAAGACACAGGGAACACTAAACCTCAATGACCAGTACACTTGTTTCAGCCCTGAGTTCTTCATTGAGTGGGGAGTGGGGTTGAGGCAGGTCAGGTCTACACCTGCTGTGTTCTGGAGTAACTCCTAGTTCTCAACAAGGATTCATTAAAGCCCAACTGGAGAATCTTGGTCATTTTTTTTTCTTTGTTTTACTTTTGGATTGGGTGGGGTGTTTGGACCAAACCCAACAGCACTAAGGAGTTATTCCTGACTCTGCTCTCAGAAATTACTCTGGCGAACTCAGGGTATCATATGGGATGTTGGGGATCAAATCCAGGTTGGCAGTGTATAAGGCCCTACACACTGTGCTACCACTTTGTCTCACTTTTGGGGGTTTACATTTTTTTTAATTTTTTAATTTTAATTTTTTTCCTCCTGCCACCCCCACTCCCCCACAGAATTTTTTGGGAATTAATCTCTGGATCTGCTAATCCCACATTCAGGTATGGCCTTGTTTTTGTTTGTTTGTTTTGGTTTGGTTTGGTTTTGGTTTTTGGGTCACTGGCAGTGCTCAGGAGTTACTCCTGGTTCTAGGCTCAGAAATCGCTCTTGGCAGGCGGTTTACATTATTTTTAATTTAAATACCATTGTTATATAACTGGTCATGATTGAGTTTTAGTTGCACATGTTCATCATCTTCACCAATTTTGGTTTTTGAGCCACACACTGTGTTGCACTCAGGTGGACTTCTGGCAGGGCTCAGGAAACAATACGCAGTTTTGAGGGGCTGAATCCAGGTCAGCTATGTGCGAGGAAAGTGCCCAACCGATGTATCTATGTCTCAGCATCCTAAACTTCCAGTCTTCAAGTGCCTCCCCAACTGGACCCAAGCTTATAATTACTTCCCTGGACTACCCCAGCAAAACTGGGCTGATTACATCCATTTTGAGAAGTTCTGAACCCCATTTCTGATAATTGTGAATCTACTCCATATCAGTCATTGATCTCGATTCTGCACTTCTGTCCTTCTGTTGTGATTAACATCCCATTATGTCTGTCCACCTTCCATGTACACATTTCTCCCTCCCTCCATCCACCCTATTTTCTGCCCATCCCCTGACCTGCATCCCTCTTTCCTTGTACTTTTTACAGAAATATCTTCCCCAGAGAGATTCTAAGCTCCTGGGTGTGCAGGGTCCAGGGAAGTATAATGAAGTATAATGATGGGGTAAATATGATCCTAATCCCTGAGACTGTGACAAAGCCTTCACAGGGAACAAATTTGGGTCCTTGTTTTGGGACCTTCTCCAGATGTTCTATGGGCCCTAATGGCTGACCCTAGGGTCCTTGTGTAGGTGTGAGGGAGGCAGGAGGGAGAGAAGGGACAGGAAGTGGCATTGGAAAGGGTGGAAAAAGGAGGTGCTGGGGCCTAACCAGGAATAAGGTGCCTAGAGCAAGTGGAGAAGGGGGTCATGGCTGCTGCTAGGCCTCTAGCAATACCCTCCCTGGCTATATTGAGCCCTGAGAGACCAAGTGTAGACTCCTGGGATGCAGAATCAGGGCATGGGAGTGAAGCTTAGACTCCAAGTTCATTACTGCAGCCCTTCCGCCAGTAAAGCTCCCAGTGAAGCCCACAAGGCTTCACATACTGACATGCTAATGGTCTAAAGGCAGGAGAGACCCAGGATGATTTCTGGGGGATCAGGGTTCAATTTTGGTCATTCATGGCCCCACAGACTTTATGTGGAGTGACTGTTCATCATCACAGAGACTATCACCAACACAGAATTAGTCATAACGGATGATGGGAAATAACCATGAGAAATGTCACCACTTAGTGCCAGCACTCCACCTTCGTTCTTGCAGTGCTCAACCACAGAAACCACATGCTGATCCTCAGATGGTTCAGGGTTTCCAGAACTGGGGTTCACTCCATGCACTGTCCCTCCTGAGCCCACATACACAGAAGCACCAGATCCCCGCACAGAGGCTCCTGCTCCTCATATTCCCCCAGGGTGCTGCTTGGCCAAGATCCAGACTCAGTTTCCTGCTCAGACAAAACCTGCTAAGGCCATGATTCTCTACTTGGCACCCCATGTGGTCCCCCAAGCACAGCCAGGTGTGAGTCCAGAGCACAGAGTCAGCCCTGAGCTCTGAGTCAGACAGTGTGACAGGAGTGTGGGCAGGTTTGCCATCTTGGGGCAAGTACAGACCTAGAAACTCAAAGTCATGGCCAGTGAGTCTTTCCAGGGTGTCTTCTTGAAACCTTTTTAATCTTCTCCATGACCCTCCCAAATGTAAATCAACAATAAATATTTTTAAGTGTTCCCCATCCTGGGGCTCTGTCTGGTCCATGTCTGCAGGTAGGCTCCTGGGGTGTGTGTGTGTCCAGCAGGGGGCGTCTATGGCCTCAGCAGCCCAAAGGATGGCACTGACATCAGGTGCCCTCTTTCCGTGGGACCTGGGAGCTCCGTGGGACCTGGGAGCTCAGTTCACTGCTCCATTGCTCACGAAACAGCCAAGTGGAAGATTCCAACTTGAGGCTTCACCCCAAACCATCAAGACTCTCCTGGGCTCAGAAGCCCAGAGCTGCAGGCCAGTAGCTCCTACTATCTGGAAACTAGGCAGCTTCTGAAGGTGTGGGCATGAGGGACTACACAGGGACGCTGGTCACATGCTGATTCCCAGGCCTTGCAGAGACCCAGCGGCCAGAATGTTCAAGAGCTTTTGAGTGAATCTCTGTAGTCATCTGTCAGGGATAGACCTGACTCTGGGCTCACATGACCCACCCTGAGCCCACAATGACTCCTATTGAGGAAGAGGCTCCACCCTCAATGTAGCCCCCTTAGGCTCCAGTCCCACCCCAAATTGTGGATTTTTCTTCAGAACCTGAGGACAGAAAAAGCATAAGAGTCAGTCTAGGGGAGACCCAGTGGTGCAGGGCTTGGCTCAGCCATTCACATGGGCATTCCTTCCTTTCAGGGTCTCACACTTATGAAACAGGTCTGGGGAGGCTTCATACTCTCCCATATCGGGGCCCTTGGTTTGCTCAGTGGTTGACAGAGAAGGGACTGACAGTCACAAACTCCATCACTGAGCTACTCCCTGTTATTTATCATCAATCAATGCAATCAGTTTGATAGTCATCACCCCAGATGGTGCCCTGAGCACTGTCAATAGTAAGCTTTTAGCACTGATGGGTGTGACTCAAAAACAAAATAAATATGAAATAAAAGGGACAAACAGGTGAGAGACAAGAGCCCCAAGAGGCTACACTCAGGTTCGATTCCTGTCCTTAGGATTGACTGGAAAAGGAGGTCTAGGTGAGGGGATATGCATCCCAGGTGCTCCTGCCCTACCACTTCTTCCTCTTCTTCCTGTTCCTCCTCCTCTTCTTCTCCCACCTTTTCCAGGATTCAAGCATGGCACCACTTCGGGTCCCCTGAATCCTACCAGGAGTGATCCTCAAGCCCAAGTCCAGGAGCAAACTCTGGCACTGCCACATTGGCTCAAAAACAGATATTTCCCCAATTTCCTTTTTCCTTTTCACCTAGCCCTTTGATATGTAAAAGTTCACTTGAATCTCACCTTGCCTTCCCCCACCTGTTGGATTTGTATTGTTGGAATAAAGAAATGTCTGTTTGGCTTGGTGGACAGAGAGACTATGAGGTGAGAAGCAAATGAACTCTATGACTCTCTCCTGACTGGTTTGGCTTATTAATTCTTCACAGTCATCCTTCTTCAGAAATGTCCAACTGGGGTTGGAAATATGGCAAGTGGGGTGATTTCCCAATGTGGATTTATTTCACAGAAATTCAGAAGGTGAAAATGTCCATCCAACACTACACATTGATTACCAAACCATGTTCAGACATGCTGTTCTTAAGCTACTCAGAAAAGCTGAGAACAGACCGAGGCATAGATACCTCTGTTTGCTAAATGAGCATTCTGGCTATGTGCTGGGTTGTATCTTGGCAGTGGGCAGGCAAATACATATATTAGAGCTCTGGGAAGTTTGAAGAATGTGAAGCAGCAGCCATACTGCACACAGAACACTTACCTAATTGGATTTTATTTTATAGAGTTAATTGAAGCTTCTGAGGGACTAAGTGCTGAGCTATGGGGGCTCCTCAGAACAGCCCTGATCTGTGGGAGCAACTTGTGATTGGTCACTGTTCTTAGACCCTTTTTTCCTTTTCTTTTCTTTTCTTTTTTTTTTTTTTTTTGGCTTTTTGGCCACACCCGATGATGCTCAGACATTACTTCTGATTATGCACTCAGAAATCACTCCTGACTTGGGGGACCATATGGGACGCTGGGGAATTGAAACGCGGTTCGTCCTAGGCTAGCTCGTGCAAGGCAAACGCCTTACTGCTCGTGCCACCACTCAAGCTCCTGTTCGTAGCGCCTTTGACTGACCTGGAGAAAGATCCAGACAGGGGCAGGGACCAGCCCCAGGACCCCCAGCACTTTGCTCTCTCTTTACCTCTGTCTCTCTGTCTCTCATTTTTGTTTTTATGGTCCTTTCAGCTTACTCCTGACTCCAGATGATGGTCTGAGAACCAAAAGTGGAATTGGGTTTAAACCAAATAAACTATATGGAGTGCAAGTCCAGACTACTCAGACCCAAGGAGAGTCATTTGGTTGTTTTATTTGGCCACAGTCTATATCTACTCAGGGATTATTCCCAATGGGCTTGCGGGTCCGTCCATATGGGATCTCAAAAATCAAACTAAATTGGCTGTATTAAGGCAAGTGCCCTACCCCTGTACTAGTTAAATTGAAAATTGATTTTTTAAATTAGAATTTAAAAAACTAACTTAATTGATTGATTGATTGGTTGCTTTGGGGGCCATACCCAGCAGCGCTCAAGGGATTACTCCTGGATCTGCACTCAGAAATCACCCCTTGCAGGCTTGGGGACATATAGGATGCTGGGAATCGAACCGAGTCCCAACCAGGTCGGCCACATGCAAGGCAAACACCCTATCTCTATGCTATCTCTCTGGCACCCATATTGGAATTTTCTTGCAATTCAAAATGTAGACACCTAAGTAATATAAATCTAACAGCTCAGAAAATCACTTGCCCTTCCCCAGTTCACTGCTCAGGTCCCCTTACCCCACCCTGCCCCAGTGACTCCTCCTTACTCCCTCAAACCCCCCTCCCTGCTCCCAGTTTGCAGGTGACCATCCAGAGGGGCACCCACCGGGCTGCTCCCTTCCAGACCTGGGTCCTAGATCTGGAGTCCCTTCAGTTTGTCCCCTCTCCTTTCTCCTCCATACAGAGGAAAGAAACTTGGTTGTGCTGGCACCTCCCGGGGTGCATGGCTCCCCGGGGGATACCGTGATCCTGCCCTGTAATCTGCAGCCTGTGGAGTCTGAAAGCAAATAAGGTGGGAGCGGCTGGAACCCTGGGGGGACCTCAGCACTGTGGCAGAATTCGACTGGGAGCAAGGCCCCAGTATCCCGGAGCCAGACCATGTGCAGTTTGTTGTTGCTGGGAAGGGCCCAAACCTGCTGGACGCATCGCTGTCCTTGACTGAGCTGCACCTTGATGACGAAGCCAACTACACCTGCAAGGTGACCACGTTCCAGCATGGGAGTGGGAGTGCAAGCACCTGGCTCCAAGTCTTCTGTGAGTGTGGGGATGGGCAGGGCTTGGGCAGTTGGCAGGGCTTGCATGGGCAGGATTTGGAGGTTAAAGTTATAAATGCAGAGCCTGGGACTAAAGGGTGGGGATGCTGGGGTAGGTGGGGCAAGAAGGACCCCGAGAGGGAAGGAAAGGAGGGTCCCTTGCAGCTGAGATTCTGTGGTAGGAAGAGAGGTAGAATAGCAGTGTGGGGGCTTGGGGTTCCATCTGGAACAGTGAGGGGAGAGGTGTTGAGAACAAGCAGTGAGTTGATGTCTTGGTTTCTTGGATCTTGTAAGTAGAATTTATTATTATTATTTATTTATTTATGTTCCCTGTCTGGGAGAGTTACTCTTTGGTTTGGGGACCTGGATTAATTTCACAGACATTCCCTGAGTTTATTCCATTCTCAAAAAAATGCTTAGAACTGCGTCATGCATGCGCCGTTCCTGTCCCCATCACAATGACAACAGCATTGCCATCACCACTACCAACTCAGCATTCCTCAGGTCGGCACCTGGGCCCCCAACAGTACCTTCCTGAGCTGTCTTCTCCACTTCTTTCATTTGATATTTTTCTGGTTTTGTTTTTGGGCCACACTGGAGGCACTAAGAACTTCCTCCTGGCTCTGTTGCCTAAAAAATGGCTGGAATATATGGAGACTTAGGACATTTGTGCCAGCTCCAGGTGAGCACAGAAGCAGAAATTCCTAAACATATTATTTTGTGACACTGTGACCATATCAGGACATCCTAGGTGACTCTGGGGTCTCTCATGTCTCCCAGACCCACTGCCCCCAGCTCTCTGGGTCCCCTTGTTCCTGTGGGCCTGGGATTCTTCCTCATCAGTGTGGGTCCCACAGAGGCTCCTATTGCTGAGCCTGTCCCCGTTCCCTTCACAGATGCTCCTCAGGTCTCCATCTCCCAGTTAGATGAAATCGGGCAGAAGGGCCTCAAGGAGACCAGCCTAAGCTGTTATGCTGATAGCAAACCCAAGCACTCTGGCTATGAGTGGAGCACGTGAGTTCTGGCCTGATCTGGGTCTGATGGGGGAGGCTGGGGGTAGACTCCAGGTCTCAGGGGAGAGGTATGAGATGGTAGGGCTAGAGAATGGGGTCCTCATCTGAGATGAGGGAGAAGCAGATAAGATTCAGAGCCTTTAGCTCCTATTAAAATGTCTTTGATCCAATGATCATATAGTGGGGTGAACATTTATCTTGTGCACAATCAACCCAGATGCCAAATCAGTCCTTGAAACCCTATATTGTTTCCCCAAGCACAGTCAGGAGTAATCCCAGAGCACAGCAAGAGGTGAGGCCAGAGCAACAAAGAATGTGGCTAAATAAATAAATAAATAAAATAATAAAAAAGAAATTATTGCAGAGAGATTTAAGTCAGCTCAGTGGTGGAACTGGTCCCATAGGGTGAGACCAGGGTTCAAGCCCAGATCCCTCATCCATAGTTCTTTCTGTCAAATAAAGGCTCTGCAGACACAGTTTCTGTGGGCTCAACCCAGGTGCAGGTACCCCAACTCTTCCCAGTCCTGGTCTGTGATCCTTAGCATTTTGCCACACCCCCACACTCCCCACTCAGCACTGGGTCAAAGGTCGCTCATATCTAGTCATCAATGGCCCCTGATGACTCCGAGACCAGAGCAAAGGAAACAGTAATGTATAATCGGAATCTCCAGAGAATGTGAAGTGGGTTTGGGACACCCCATCTAAGAAACTTTGCTGTAATAAGCAGGACATTCTGTTACCAATTTTACAGCCATGAGCTGTGTTCTAGAAAGTTCTCTAGAGTAACCAAGTAAAGACAAACTGAATGAAGTAGAGAAGGAGCCAGAAGAAGCAGTTAAGATCGGGCTACCCAGGTCCTGAGGACTGGAAGGATATGGATGGTCTGAGGTGGGGCTTAGGCCCTTAGAGCCATTCTGGAAAGTGAGAGGAAGTCAGGGGGACTCCAGAGGCCTATAAGGCACAGATATAGGAGGTACTACTCAGACCCTATTCTTCAAACTCCAGCAAAGACCTTGCTCTTACCCTGTGTTCCCAGGACCACGGGCCCCCTGCCACCCTCTGCTGTACCCCAGGGCTCCCGGCTCCTGCTCCATCCCTCAGAGGAGTCCATTGACACCACTTTCATCTGCAGCGTCTCCAATGCCCTGGGAACGGGCCAGGCAACCTTCAAAGTCCTGCTCCCAGGTGAGGAGCCAGTGAGGAACACAGACACCCTATGAGGATGCCCAGCAGGATCACCTCTGAGGGAAGGCTTGGGGTCCCTGGTGAGGAGCCATCATCTCTCAAAATGCTCACTTCTCTCCTGCCAAGGCCTCTTCCCTGACCTCAGAAAGGCCTTTCCCAGGATGAGGCCGAACTTGAACATTGCAGCTATTGTGCCTCCAAGTTGGACTGAAAATGGCACATTAGGGAAAAAGTCCCGGTAGGGTTTACTTAGTATAGGGGCCACAACTGTGTGTGACCCATAAATGTTCCTTATGTTGTTCCCCTCTTCCCTTTGCTGCTCTGTTTCCAGGCCAACTGTCCTCTCAGTCATTGGGGTCATGTGGGCTTTCCAAATTTCTGCCCCCCCCCTCATTAGTGGGGCTGCTGAAGAACATATACTGGTTTATTTCTGTTTTTGTGTCACACTGGGCTCAGGGTCTCCTCCTGGCTCTGCTCTCAGTGCTCTTTACGGGATCTTTTGGGGTGTCAGAGTGGAACCAGGGTCAGCCCCTGCAAGAGAAGTGCCTTCCCTCTGCGCTGTCTCATTGGTTCTTGAACTCACACTTTCCATAGCCCTGGCCAATCACAGCATCATGCAGAATTGGATACTCTGATTTCTAGGGTTCCTCCCCTAACCCTGGAGATGGATTGGGGGCTGCCTAGGGAAATGAGGGGCGATTAATGCTGGGCAGGGGGAAACCCAAAGTCTTTAGTTCTGACTCCCTGCCTCTTTCCCGCTAGGTTCCAGGTTAATTCCAATTCTCAAGAATCTGCTGCTTCTGTTACTCTTGCTCCTGTGTATGACTGAAGTAATCCTGATTTATTTCATAATGTGCCGTGAGTGTCTCCTCTCTGGAACATTCCCACACGCCTGTTGGGTCTGAACCTTCCTGAACCATAATCTCCTCCTGAGCTGTGAGGCCTGTGCTGGTCCCTCCTCTCAGCCCCTGTCTTAGGAGAATGTGAAGGGGGAGACCCTTTTCCTGGTGTCCCAGGCCCCAAATCTCTGGGTGTCCCCTGACTGCCTGTGACTTCCTAACACATCTCCTCTGATTCCCCAAATCAAGATTCCCAAAGTCAAAATAACGTCCTCTATGAGAATGTAGCTTTTCTTCATCGTCCCCAGAACAGGTAAACCTCATCAGTGCCTTGCAGAACAGAGATTTAGAATGAGGCAGGGACTAGGACAGAGACTAAGGTGTAGACTTTGTAGGGGACCAAGGTGGCAAATTAAGAAGGGACTAACCAGAGAAGTAAGCAGGAATTGAGTGGGGGACTAAAGTGACAACTGAGATGGGACTAAGGTGAAGAATAAAACAGAAAAGAAGTCTGAGAAAAATAAGACAGAGAAGTGTAAGGTTGAGAAGTTGGAGAATGAGATGGAGAATAGGATAAATGAGGGGTGAGTCATGGGTTGAAAGGTGGGAGGTCTACACAAAGCTACACCCCATGGTGGATGTTTTCCCTCAAGAAACACCCCTGTGTTGCACTCAAAACCTGTCCTTTGCCCACAGGAACTCCCCACCTCAAGTGCTTACTGTCTGCTCTTGAGTTAGATCTGATTTTTTCCATACTTTTTGTTTGGGGTCACACAGCCTTGCTCAGCGAGCCTTGATCACTCTGCTCACTCCTGGGACTACACATGGGACCATATATGATGCTGTTGATTGAGCCTGGGTCAGCTGTGTGCAAGGCAAGACCCTAGGACTGCATTGTCGCTCCAGCCTTGGGTCTGATTTTGTTGTGGTTTTTGTGCCTCTCCTGATTCTGTGTGCAGGGTCATTCCCAATGGTGCTCAGAGGACCATGGGATGCAGGGACCCAACTCAGGCCTCCTTCATGAGAACAGGACTCAGGCCAGCTAAACTTTCTCTCCCAGATGCAATCTGTGTGGTGGTTTTTTGGTTTCTTTTGTTTTGGGGTCACACTGGGCATACCCAGATGTTACTCATGGCTTGAGTTGCTTCTAGTAGTACTCAGGTGTTTCAGGTAGCTTCTATCCTGCATTGCCAGTGGACTTTAATCAATCCGCTTCAGGGAATGGGCATTACACAGCCTGGCATTCGGAAAAATATGAAGAAATGAGACCACACAATGAATATATGGGGAAACACATTTTGACAATCGTTCTCCAACTTTAATTTCCAAGCTAGAAGTATATAAGGGGTAAAATGTCAGTTATATTATGGGAAGAATGCTCACATTTTGTTTCTTTACAAAGTACAGAAACGTGTACATTGAGATGTACAGTATACATTGTTTGATGTTTAAAACAATAAGATGGCTTGTAGGTGTTCTGTAATCTTAGAATAGAATATAGTTCAGTTAGGAGCCCAGAGGATAAATGAGGGTAAACTTTTACATTTCAAAGTAGTTCCTCTCTGGCCTGGCCCTAGGTGTCATACTGATGTAAATTAAGAGATTAGCAAGAAGCCAGATTTCTTATAACACATTTCTTTAACCTAAGGGAACAGGTTTCTAGCTTAGAGGCTAAGACTAACTTCCTAATGTCTGGTTTTTAAACAGATAAAATTTATACAAAAGAGGTACAGAATTTATACCTAGTAAAATTCAATAGCCCAGTGGTATCCTGGCAAAACTTGTTTGGAGTGTAAATTAGTTAGCAGATACTCAAAATGACTAGGGGAAATCCTTGGAGCAGAGCAATCTTTTCTGTCACAAACTGCTATGGTATTCAAAGACAAGGAAAGACGAAATTGTTGTGTTTTTTTTTTTTATGCTGAGTTATTCCAGGTAAAAATAAATTAAATCAGGGCTATATTGCCTATAAAAGTCCTGATGTTAGGATGAGAAAGGTATTATTATATACACAGCAGAAGGGAGAATATATCAATATATATCTATTACATATATATCAATTAAATATTTGTAGTAAAGGAAGCAGAATGTCAGTTTCATTAACAGAAAGTCTCATTCAATTATCCACACTGAGAGGGAAAACTCAGTGGGCCTATTGGTGAGAGATCTCTTAGGAATCTTCCAGCCATCCACACTTGAGGGAAAAGACTTCTCAGTGGGCCTGCTGGTAATATTTCCTCAGGAATTTTTGATCAGCTACCTACCCTAAGGGTAAGAACATCCTAGTGGGTCTTCTGACTGATTTCTTCTATAAATATTAAGATTCCTATTATGTTAATGCTGTGACACTCAGAGAGCCAAATGGAAATTTAACCTGGATAGAATTTAACCTGGATAGAATCTTGGTGATCTACATGCAAGGCTGAAAGAAGTGAAAAACATATTTTCCCCTACACATTCCTGATGGGAGTTGTCTGTCTCTTTCTCATGCAATGCAATGTTCCCCCCTCAACCTCCCCTCTGTGTTAACTACCTGCTTGTCTTTTATCTACTGAGTTACAGGTGCTAATCCATTTGCTGGCTCCCCATGGTTTTACAGACCCTGCATTAATTGTGCTGAAGACATCTTGGAGACTTAATGTCTGGATCCCGCTCACTTGGAGACTTGAAGTCTGAACCCTACTCACACCTACCCCCAAAACCTCCGGATTCCCCCATATCAAAGCCCATTCCTGTTTCCTCTGTAAAAATAACACAGCCCACCTGAAAACTGTATAAAAACCCCTTGATTTCAGACTTTGGGGTTCGCAACCTCTGCTCTGCTCTGAGCACGTTTCGAACCTCTGATCGATCAGATTAAACTTGGAACTTGCCTGCAATTTGCTGAGCACGTGCCTTTTTCACTATTCTGTGCTGGGCAACTGGGGGGTCGGGTCGTCCGGATTTTTCATTTTTGGCGAGCCAGCCAGGAGACCCTTACACACCCCACCCGAGCCGGACGAGTGAACAAGGTCTGCTTGGTGAGTTCCCTGGGATCCCTTCTCCCTCCTCCTCCCCTTAGCTCACTCTCTAGTTCCCCGTGTGCTTTGCTCTGGGTTTATCTGTGGGAAGCGCTATTGCAAACAGACCTGGTAATCGACTAAGGGGCTTAGTCGTGGAAGTGTGTGACTTTGGAATCCCAGACTGAGGTTCCCACTCGATGCGTATACCGAGTGGCAAAGGAGTTGACGAACTCCAACGCAAAGTCACATCCCTGGCCGCGCGCACCAGGGTGCCTAGGAGGCGATTTAAAGCAACGGGGAAGACGTTCCCTGGTTGCAGGAAGGAGGTCTGTCTGTGTAAAGGTTTGTCTGCGTCGTAGGTTTGCTTTCTGTCGCTATTATTGAATTTGAAACTGTTGTTGGAATATTGGCTTGCGATTTGAGTTGAATATCTGGCAATTCTGATATCGTCATTGTGTTTCTCTATTGTGAGTCCCTTGGGGCTCGTCCTTTGATTGTTGAGCCGAAAAACTTTCTGTTTAAGATCTCTCACTAACTGTATCTAAACTAACGCTACTGAGTCCGACCGCAAAAGTCCCCCGGAGCCAGGTACCCCGTCTTCTCCATAAAAGACGTGGTCCGATAGATAAATCCTGGTGAAGAATAAAGGGTCTCAGTCAAGTCTCTCCAGATAGACTTGCCCTCCAGCAAGACAAACTGAGCTCCGGTTAGGGACACATTGGTTTAAGCAATACACTTCTCCCTCAAGTGGTCGGACATTCTCTTTTTCTATGTCTTCTGTGACTAGTTCTTTCTGTCCTCTTACTTGTAACTGGACTAATCCAGCCTCATATTCTGGTACACTCATCCCAGTTTGTTGTTTTCTCTCTACGGAACACCCTACCCTTGTTTTCGTGTTCCAAATCGGACTCTGTATTGTGTTTTTTTTATTCCTTGTTGGTTGTTACACTGTTAGGTGTGGAAAGAGGGCTTGATATATTGCTGTGTGAAAGAGAGGCTTGGTAACAGCTGTTTGTGCATAAGGCTGGTGAGACCAGGCAGCAATGGGACAGGTACAATCCACACCACTTGCTCTTACACTAGAGCACTGGAAAGAAGTTAATAAAAGGGCAAAAAAACAGTCTTGGGTTATAAAGAAGAGAAAATGGCAGGCATTTTGCTCTTCTGAATGGCCCTCCTTTGGTGTAGGGTGGCCTAAGGAAGGCTCTTTTCATTTGCCATCGGTACGGAAAGTAAAAAGCGTTATCTACCGCGCCAAACCCGAGGGACACCCAGAACAGGAGTCCTATATTCTTGTTTGGGAAGATTTGTGTGAAAGCCCCCCGGAATGGATGTGCCCCTTTCTGTTTCCAACAGCTCCCGACAGCCTGGTCGCCTTGCCGCCTGACCCTGAGCGCTCTTCCTTACCCCCACCTACTAACCATAGCATTCTTCCCGTAAGAACCCAAGAAGGAGGCGCCCCGGAGGAGATAACGAAGCCAGCCCCTCCCGGCTCACCTCTATGCCCACCACAGTTCCCCAACATTTATCCAGATACAACTGATCTTCTTCTTTTCGAGCCCCCCCCTTACAGGCCCACAGAACGGAGATTCGCCCAGCCTGCATCCACACAACGGGAGGCACCTGTCTCCCCTGCGTCTCCCTCAACTTGCGAAAGTTCAGAGAAGCAGGAAGCAGGTCAGGGGGCGTGGCCGCTTCCCGGGTCTGCAGAGCGGGGAGCGTCTGCCCAACCTGCGTCTCCCTCAACTTGTGAAAGTTCGGAGAAGGGAAGGGCAAACGGGGGGGCGTGGTGGGTCACCCCAGCGCCTGCCTCGATCTGCGGGAATGCAGGAAGTGCAGACCAGGGGACGCGGCGGCTCACCGCAGCGCCTGCATTTGGGAGAGGGGAACCATCCACACTGTCAGCTCCCACTGCCCCTCCCCAGCCACCACCACCACTATTAACCAAGGGGCATGACCGGGCCCCTTGCCTGCCTTCTGTTTTAACAACAGACGGACAGGAATCATACTATCCACCCTCCCCCCCTGACTCAGAGGGAGGGGATGGACGCACAGGACCAGCTGCAGGGACCCGGAGCCAGCTAAGAGGACAAAGCTCTGCCCCTCTTGCAGCATCTATAATGCCACTAAGACCAGTGGTCCCCAACGTTCCTTTGCCCGATGGGCATGGTGGAAATATGCCTACCTTACAGTACTGGCCTTTTCCCTCCTCTGATTTGTACAATTGGAAGCTAAATCATCCTTCTTTTTCAGAGGACCCTACTAAATTAATCAACCTTTTTGACTCCCTAATGAACACTCATCAACCAACCTGGGATGATTGCCAACAACTGATAAAAACCCTCTTTACTACTGAGGAACAAAATAGAATCCTGGCCGCAGCACGGAAAAATGTGATTGGGAATGGTGGTTTAATCACCGACAGGCCTGATGAAATAGATGACATCTTTCCTTTGCGCAGACCTGACTGGGACCCCAACGCTCCTGGAGGTAGGGAACATCTGTCCACTTATCGCCAGACACTCATGAGAGGTCTCCGGGAAGCTGCTAGGAAACCCACAAATTTAGCCAAGGTAAAAAAAAAATAATACAAGGGCCAGAGGAGCCACCAGCTGTCTTCCTAGAAAGACTAATGGAGGCATATAGGCGATATACCCCATTTGACCCTGCTTCTGAGGTCCATCAGGCATCAGTAATCATGGCTTTTGTAGGACAGTCAGCAACAGATATTAGAAGGAAGTTACAGCGGCTAGAAAACATACAAGGCAAAAATTTGCAGGATGTGTTAAAAGAGGCAGAAAAGATATATGAGAAAAGAGAAACAAAAGAAGAGAGAGAAGAAAGGTTAGAAAAGGAACGTAGAGAGTGGGAAGAAGAGAGAGAAAAGCGTAAGAAGGAAGAGGAAGAGAAAGAAAGATTAGAGAGAGAGCGGAAGGAAGATCGGAGAGATTACAGGAGAACTAAGCAAATAGCAAGAGCCCTGGCCGTAGCAGTCAGTGCAGAAAGGGCAGACAGGGACCTGGGCCCACGTAAGAACCCGGGATGGGGCTCAGGCCCGCGTCGCGATTTAGGATCACGACGGAAGCCGCGCAAGCTCGAGAAGGACCAGTGTGTTCGATGTGGACAGATAGGGCACTGGGCACGGGAGTGCTCCCAACCCCCGAAACCTCGCTCAACAAAGACCCTAGCAATAGACTCCGAATGAGGGGGTCGGGGCTCCAATCCCCTCCCGGAGCTCAGGGCTAAGTTTAAAGTGGAGGGGACTCCCGTGGATTTTGAGTTAGATTCAGGAGCAGTATATTCAGTCCTGAAGAAACCACTAGGGCCATTGGCAAACAAAATAACTTTAGTACAGGGAGCAAATGGAAGCAAGTACAGACCCTGGACTACTAGTCGTACAATGGATCTGGGGAGAGGAGAAATAAAGCACTCCTTCCTGGTCATTCCAGACTGTCCTTCACCTTTAATGGGTCGAGACCTATTAACTAAATTAAGGGCACAAATTACTTTTGAGGAAACAGGCCCTGAGGTAATTTTTAGGAATCCAAAAGTCCAACCTATTGGAACATCCATTTTAACCATGAGAGCTGAAGACGAGTATAGAATATTTGAGGAAGAAATCCATACCTCCAAAACAGATCTGGACTGGTGGTTAGAAATAGCACCAGCAGCATGGGCCGAGACTGCTGGACTAGGGCTGGCAAAACTACAGGCACCAGTAGTGGTGAAATTAAAGGCAACCGCAACCCCTGTAAGAATCAGGCAATACCCCATGAGTCAAGAAGCAAAGCAGGGAATAACTCCCCACATCAGAAAGCTCTATAAGCAAGGAATTCTGGTAAAATGCCAGTCCCAATGGAATACTCCACTCCTCCCTGTCAAGAAACCTAGCTCCGGGGACTATAGACCAGTACAGGACTTGAGGGCAGTTAATGCCCGGGTGGAAGACATTCACCCTACGGTGCCCAAACCCTACAATCTGCTTAGTACCCTCAGTCCAGACAGAATTTGGTACACTGTGTTGGATTTGAAAGACGCCTTCTTCTGCTTACCCTTGCACCCAGCTAGCCAGCCGTTGTTTGCTTTCGAGTGGACAGACACGGAGGCCGGCATCTCAGGCCAGCTGACATGGACACGACTCCCGCAAGGATTTAAAAACTCCCCCACCATTTTTGATGAAGCTTTGCATCAGGACCTAAGTGCTTTTCGCGAACAACACCCACAGGTAACTCTGTTAGAGTATGTCGATGACCTGCTGATCGCTGCCGAAACCGAGGGCAGTTGCAGGCAAGCCACTCTAGATTTGCTACAAGAGCTAGCCCAGCTGGGATACCGGGCCTCTGCCAAGAAGGCCCAATTATGCAAACAGGAGGTAACGTTCCTAGGATATACCCTACGTGATGGCAAACGATGGCTGACGGAGGCTCGGAAAAAAGTAGTTGCCCAAATCCCGCCACCAACAACACGGCGACAGCTGCGTGAGTTCCTGGGAACAGCAGGGTTTTGCCGTTTATGGATTCCGGGTTTTGCCAACCTGGCAGCACCTCTATACCATCTCACAAAGGGAGATGCAGCATTTGAATGGACTCCTGATTGCCAACAAGCCTTCGATGCAATCAAGACGGCCCTGCTGTCCGCCCCAGCGCTGGCTCTACCTGATGTGAGTAAGCCATTCACTTTATTTCTGGAAGAAAGAGGCGGGGTGGCCAGAGGCGTCTTAACCCAAACACTCGGGCCGTGGAAAAGACCGGTTGCCTACTTATCAAAGAAATTGAACACAGTAGCCAGTGGCTGGCCCAAGTGCCTTAGGGCAATTGCAGCCGCGGCCCTTTTGGTAAAAGATGCTGACAAGATCTCCCTTGGGCAAAAGCTAACTATAGTAGCCCCACATGCACTGGAAAGCATCATCCGCCAGCCTCCGGACCGGTGGCTCTCAAACGCAAGAATTACACACTATCAAAGTATTCTGCTAGACAAAGACAGAATTCATATCGGAGTACCCGCCACCTTAAACCCGGCCACTCTGCTGCCTGAAGAAGAAGCAGAGCCGGTACTGCACAAATGCCAAGACATACTGGCTGAGGAAAGCAGTACCAGAAAAGACCTCCAGGACCAGCCGTTAAAGCAGTCAGATGTGATATGGTTTACAGACGGGAGCAGTTTTGTAAAAGGAGGAGAAAGAAGAGCCGGAGCAGCAGTAGTAAGCAATCATAAAGTGGTTTGGGCCCAACGGCTGCCAGATGGAACTTCTGCTCAGCGGGCAGAACTAATTGCATTAACAAAAGCTTTAAAATTAGCAAAGGGGAAGAAAGCCACCATCTACACAGATAGTCGGTATGCTTTTGGAACCGCCCACGTCCATGGCATAATTTATCAAAGACGAGGGCTGCTGACTTCAGCGGGAAAGGACATTAAAAATAAAAAGGAAATACTGGAATTATTATCTGCCCTTCAACTCCCCAAAGAACTGGCCATCGTTCACTGCCCCGGACATCAAAAAGGAAATGGAGCAGTAGCAGCAGGGAACCGAAAAGCAGATGCAGAGGCAAAGGCTGCAGCTGAGGGACTACTGCCCTGCCCCGTCGCAGGACCAAGGCCACTTCAGGAGGAGGCATTAGTATGGGTCAGAGAAGACATCCCTATACCTCCACTCAAGCCGGAGTGGAAAACTACAAAAATTGCTGAACTAGATCCGGAAGAAATAGAAGAGCCTGACCCAGAGGCAAGAAGGTTGTTGCCACTCAAGGAAGTACCTAGACAAGAGAAAACTTCAAGAATTCAAGAGTACCTAAAAACACTCCATCGCCTCACCCACCTAGGGCCCAGGAAAATGTTAGAAATTGCAAGAGACTGGCTGGGGGACACGCGCCCCGAGGAAATAAAAAGACTTGCAGAACAAGTTGTTAAGTTGTGCCAGCCATGTCAGCTGGTAAATGCCTACCCTGGAAGAATCCAAATGGGAAAACGATTAAGAGGAACACGACCTGGACAGCACTGGGAGATTGACTTCACCGAGATCAAGCCCACCAAATATGGACTGAAATACCTATTAGTTTTTGTGGACACTTTTTCCGGCTGGGTAGAAGCCTACCCCTGTAAAAATGAAACTGCGCAAATGGTATCTAAGAAAATTCTAGATGATATTTTCCCCAGGTTCGGACTTCCCCAGGTAATCGGGTCCAATAACGGACCTGCTTTCGTGGCCCAGGTAAGTCAGGGATTGGCCAGGGCTCTGGGAATCAATTGGAAGCTACATTGTGCCTATCATCCCCACAGCTCAGGACAGGTAGAGCGTATGAATAGAACTATTAAGGAGACTTTAACTAAATTATCTCTAGAGACTGGCGTAAGTGACTGGATTTCCCTCCTCCCTTCAGCCCTTTTCCGGGCTCGAAACACCCCTCTCCCCTCCCAGTGTAGTTTAACCCCTTTTGAAATCCTATATGGGGCTCCTCCCCCAGTAAAAGTTATAACTGATACTTATGAACCTTCTCTTGCTTCCTCTTCCCCCTTGGCTGCCCGACTGGCTGCTGTCACCACGCTGCAAAAGTGCATCTGGAAAAATCTTCAGCAGGCATACGAGCCCGGGGACCTGACAGTACCACACAACTACAAGCCAGGAGACTCAGTCCTCGTGCGGCGACATCGTGCTCTAACACTAGAACCCAGGTGGAAGGGACCGTATGTTGTCCTCCTCACGACCCCTACTGCAGTTAAGGTAGACGGTATTGCGGCGTGGATACATGCCTCACATTTAAAGCCAGCACCAATAGAATTTAATCAGAATGAGTGGGCAGTGGAGCGAGCAGAAAACCCGCTCAAAATCCGGCTTAAACGCCAGCAAACTGCTCCTCCTGCCTCAACTCCTGTGGTTACTTCTAATGCCCCCAGTCTTAGGGGGGTTTGATCGGCCAGTGGAACACCAAAAGCTGCTAAGGACTCTCTACGGTAACCCCTGTGACTGCCCCGGAGGTCATCAGTTCAAACCTGAGTACCGAGCTACACAGGCAGTCGACTGTGGCACTAAAACGGCCTATCTCCAGCTCAAGCCAACAGCTTCCACAGGTGAAATCAAGGCTCAGTGGGTATGTAAGCAAAAACCCCAACCCCTTCCCCCGGACACGAAAGGAACCTGCCCCCCAGGATGTGTAGAGCTAAC
Source organism: Suncus etruscus (assembly GCF_024139225.1). Classification (NCBI taxonomy): domain Eukaryota; kingdom Metazoa; phylum Chordata; class Mammalia; order Eulipotyphla; family Soricidae; genus Suncus; species Suncus etruscus. The sequence goes on from NC_064861.1 coordinate 88,617,635, forward strand.
TCAGGTACACTCACGGTGCTATAAAACCTATCAGCAGTGCGTTAAAAATGGCCAACTCTACCTGGTGGCGAAACTAACTGATACCTACAAGGGGAGCACTGGAGGTGAATGGGGTCCTGAAACTTTTAAAACTCCATACGGGGCAGCACATTGTCTAGCAAATATTGGAGATGTGGTCTGCTGGCCTCTAAAGGCCCCTTTACATATATCAGATGGGGGAGGGCCCACAGATCAAGAAAAAGAAAAGGAAGCCATAGAATGGGCCGAAAAGGAAGTTTATAACCTAATGCCAAACTGGCCCAAGCACCCCTCCCTTCAAGCTAGGGTGCTAAATGAGGATCTGGATTCAAATATACACGAGATTCTAAAGTACACTCACAAGCTCTTAAATCAAACCAACCCAAGCTTAGCGGCTGACTGCTGGCTATGCATGAAAATGAGTAACGATTGGCCATTAGCAATACCTGTGCCTAAACCAAATATAAGTAGCTTTTCAAACTGCACCTATACCAAGCCCTTTAAGGTAATCCCTCAGGAATTTGACTCCTCCACTTGCTATGTTAGAAATTACTCACTAACCATAGATTTAGGGCAAGTACCAACAACAAGGTGCTCTAACATCTCCAAAGTCTCGTTGGACTTGGGATGCCTCCCCCCAGGACAGGTCTGGGTCTGTGGAGGAAATTTGGCTTATCCAGTGTTACCCAGAAATAGCACAGGCATTTGTGCACCTGCCTTCCTGCTACCCAACATTGATGTTCTCCCAGGAACTGAACCAGTCCCTCTTCCCAGCATAGACCTCCTGGGAGGACACCGAACTCGAACTCGTAGGGCTGTAGTATTACTACCCCTGCTGGCTGCGTTAGGTGTGGTCGGAGGATTAGGAATGGGAGCTGCAGGGTTAGGAGTTTCATTGGACCGGTATAATAAGTTATCTGATCGACTGGCCTCAGACATCCGGCAGGTTTACAAGTCTATCCAGGACCTACAAGACCAGCATGACTCACTCGCCCGGGTGGTCCTGCAAAATCGGAGGGGACTAGACTTAATCCTAGCCGAGAAAGGAGGATTGTGTGTAGCTTTACAAGAAGAATGTTGCTTTTATGTTAATAAATCCGGAATAGTACGAGACAGAATAAAGAAACACCAGGAAGAATTAGCAAAGCGAAGGGAGGAACTCTATGATCAACCGTTATGGTCTCTATGGGGAGGAATCCTCCCCTACCTCCTGCCTCTACTTGGTCCACTGCTAAGTGTACTCTTAATAGTTGCAGTAGGACCCTGTATCGTAAACAGAGTTGTAACTTTTATCCGCACTCAAGTGGGGGAAGTTAAGCTAATGGTGCTAAGACAGCAATATCAGGAAGTACCCACAAAACTCTGAGTAACCACTTGCTGCACCTTGAACTTAACCCCTGAAACCAACTCCGCCCCACCTCAGCAGGAAGTAGTTACAGAAGAGATGTCTGCCCAAAATCCCTTCAATGTTCTTGGCTAGCAGTGGTTACTTCGGTTACTTCTGTGTTAATTCTAAGAATAGAATTATTAACAAGAAGGAGTGGGAAATGAAAGAAGTGAAAAACATATTTTCCCCTACACATTCCTGATGGGAGTTGTCTGTCTCTTTCTCATGCAATGCAATGTTCCCCCCTCAACCTCCCCTCTGTGTTAACTACCTGCTTGTCTTTTATCTACTGAGTTACAGGTGCTAATCCATTTGCTGGCTCCCCATGGTTTTACAGACCCTGCATTAATTGTGCTGAAGACATCTTGGAGACTTAATGTCTGGATCCCGCTCACTTGGAGACTTGAAGTCTGAACCCTACTCACACCTACCCCCAAAACCTCCGGATTCCCCCATATCAAAGCCCATTCCTGTTTCCTCTGTAAAAATAACACAGCCCACCTGAAAACTGTATAAAAACCCCTTGATTTCAGACTTTGGGGTTCGCAACCTCTGCTCTGCTCTGAGCACGTTTCGAACCTCTGATCGATCAGATTAAACTTGGAACTTGCCTGCAATTTGCTGAGCACGTGCCTTTTTCACTATTCTGTGCTGGGCAACTGGGGGGTCGGGTCGTCCGGATTTTTCAAGGCAAGTGCCCACTCATTGTATTGCAGCTCTGGCTCCAGGGATGTATGTTTTAATGGGCCCTGCTACTGAGCCCTTCATGCTCACATCTGGAGAAATTTCCTGGCTTCCTGGGGAAGGGCCCTCACTCAGGCCTGTACCTCTGGGACACTGAGATCCACGGAGAGTCTGGGTGGTTTTGTCTGAAAGAATCTCGCAGAGGCTGGAGCAATAGTAGATTGGGGAGGGCACCTATCTTGCATGTAGATCATCAAAATTCTATTCTAGGCACAGCATATGGTCCCTGAGCCTTGCCAGGAGTGATTTCTGAGTATAGAGTCAGGTATAAGCCCCAAGTATAGCCCTACTGAGGGCTAATGTGGGGAGGAAAACATTCTGAAAAGTTCTTGCAGGTGAAGTTTGCATCTTTCCTCTAGGAAGACCTATTGCTGGGCAGCTGTAAGGTTTAAAGCCAACGGACATTCCCAAAGCCACCACTGAGTCTCCTCATCATCCGGCTCCATACATTGACTTATTCCGGAAAGAGATGTAAGAAACCATATGAAAAATCCAAGGCACACTGGCTCAAAGCTAAAAATGGACATGCTCCTGATAAGCTAGCCACTCCCCCATCCTTTATGGTAGGAATGAAGCCCTAGATGTAATGTTTACCCTGCATGATAAAAGATGTAACTACCTCCTTTAGGTCTTATGACCCACTGTTAACTTTTGTGGTTGTTTCTTGGATGTAACAAATGTTCTCCTAACTGAGTTAGGATTGTAAGGCTCGGGGGTTGGGTGCATTCCCGAGCCCAGTGTCCCCTCTGGCGGCAGCAAGCACATTGGTCCTTGTCCAGGGGTCAGCGTCTTCGTGGGCCCAGGTCCCTACCTTTCTGACCTGCGCTAGATCTGTCTACCGCTACTGCCAATACCCTTGCCAGTTCCTTATTCTTTCTTCTGTCCTTTTGTTCTTCCCTCCTCTCTCTCTCTCTTCCCTCTCTTTCTCCTCTGCTTCTCTTCTTTCTCTGTCTCTCTTCTGCCACTCTCTTCTCTCCTTTTCTAGTCGCTCCTCTCTTTCTTCCTTTGTTTCTCTCTTGCTAAACACTTTCTCGGCCTCCTTTACTAGGTCCTGTAAAATCTTTCCTTGGATATCCTCCAGCCTCTGAAGTTTCTTTCTAATATCTGCTTCTGACTGTCCTACAAAAGCCATAATGACTGAAGCCTGATGAGTTTCGGAGGTTGGATCGAAAGGGGTATACCTCCTATAGGCTTCCATCAGCCTTTCTAGGAAAACCCCGGGAGGCTCATCGGGTCCCTGTATCACCTCCTTTACCTTGGCCAAATTGGTAGGCTTTCTAGCCGCTTCCCGGAGACCTCTCATGAGAGTCTGGCGATAGGTGGACAGATTCCCCCTATGAGTATCTCCTCTCTGCAACATTCCCCCATTTACCTATTGGGCCTGAGTCTCCCAGAGCCATAATCCCTCTGAGCCATAAGGCCTGTGCTGGTCCCTGTACTCGGCCTCTAACCTAAGTGTCCCGGAGCCAGATGGGTTTGGATACTGCAGACACAGACATTAGGTGGGAATTCAGCTCAGACACTGAGGCAGAGAGCACCCTCTGCCCCATTTGGGCCGCAGTCAGCACTGAGCTTTACCCAAGGGACAGGGCCAGAGGAGAGGACAGTCCTATCTGCTGTCCCCTGTGTCCTTGCTTGGACCCTTATAGCACCCCAGAAAATTGGGGGCAAAGAAAATTTCTGGACTCTCTGCAAAGGCCTGATGGGAAACAGCAACAGGAGACATGACCTGACAGCAGCTGGGGGCCAGGGCAGCACTGGGACAGAGGCTGGGACAGAACAGACAACTGAAAGCCCTTAGGGCAGATCTCAGGGTCTCTGTCCTGCCCAGGGACACAGGACGCACTGGGAAGTGAAAGAGAAGGCGATCCTGCCTGCAGCAGTCCTAAACCAGTGCTCAGCTTCACTCCAGGTTTTAAGTGTGTCCCCAGGCAGAGGACAAGTTTCCTGTGATTTAGTCTCCCCATCTGGATAGTGGGGAATCACCTAAGGATATGAAGCAGATAGTCCACTTGTCACCAACATCCTGGCTGTGTGAGCTGTGACAATCGCTCCTGTGGGTGTCACAGTACAGAAAGGAAGGAGGGCTTGGTGGTTTGTGCCCAGCTAGGACTCCTGCCCTTAGAATGACCCTGAGAGTAGGAAACTCTCAGGACTGGCTGAGGAGTCCCTGCCAGATGGGGAAACTGAGATTTAGAGAGGGGAGCCCATAGAACAGGATTCCACAGTTCCTGAGGGTCAGAGTCAGACCTAAACTCACCACCCGATATCTCAGGCTTCACTCCTTGGGTCTTGATTCATGATGGACAGCTGGAAGGGTTGAGACACAGCTGTATTGATCGCATTTATTTATAATCAATATTTATAATTAATGAAAGGGCTGGACGAAGTTCAGTTCAGTTCTACTGATAGTGCTGATTGATGGTTCATAACATGTCTCCTCTATCATATTGAAAGGTAAAAGAAATATTAATTTTTTCTCTGCAGCTCCGGAGAACTCGCCCTTAATGCCCTAGACCCCACCCCTTCCTAAATTCTATAAAACCTTGCCCTTGACCAAAATATACATTTTAACTGTGGACCCCACCCCTTCCTAAATTCCAAGGACTTGGCCTTGACATTTTAACTGTTGCAAACCTTACCTGGGGTTATCTAAAATGTCAAGTGTACCACCCAACTACCCTACTGTATATAAAGGCTTGTTAAATCTGGTTTGGCACTCTCATCCTCTGGCTTATGCTAAGCCATGTTGGGAGTCTGGCATATGCTGACATAATAAAACTCCTTGTTATTGCACATCTCTGCCTCTTGTAGTCATTAGAGGGGTGCATGTGGAATTCCCGACCTTATCAATATGATTTCATGTGTGAGACCTCGAGTTCTATTCCTGATAACTAACCCAAAAGAAGAGACTTGTATGAATTTCAGGAAACTACTGCAGGAAGCCACTCTCCAGCACCATGTTAGAACTCCTCCTCTGAAGGGACCAGCTGGTCCCAGGAAACAAACACAACCCCAATATCCAAAGCCTGTGATCAGGCTGCTGAGGGCATCCCCAGAGGTGTCACTCAAAGGTAGGGTTTGCATTTCACTGAGTGTTCCTTTCCGGGTCTCTCATGCTGGAGTCTCCAGGAAGGGACTTAGAGGCCCGAGGTCCTGGACTCTGGGATCCAGGGAGAGTCTGGCCAGTTTTGTATGGTACAGGGCAAGTTTGCACCTTCCTTTCTAGGATGTTCTATAATGCCGTATGGACTGAAGTCAACACACAGGTCCCATAACCACTACCTTGTCAGCTCATGGACCAGCTCTTTACATTGTTTTGTCTCAAAATCAATTTAAGTCAAGCTAAAAAAGTCTAGGTACACTGAACCCACAGGTGAAAACTGGGGCATCTATTCTCAGGAGAAGGTACTGGCTGAGTCCCCACCATGTTGAAACTACTACAGCTGCACCCACAACCTACAATCGCTTCCAACCATGATCCATCTTGACCACCTTAGCACTGATCTCTGCAAGATACCTCACCCACCAAAAAAAGTTCTTTGCTGAAAATTCTGGAGTTTTCTCTGAGTGAGTTTGGGCAGCCTACCGCTTGTACTTCCAGATGTCCTGACAATCACAGACAAGAGCCAACAGCTAGCACTATGTCAGCCACAGATTCTGAAATTCCAGTAGCAAATGTGGCCATGATATACCACCATGCTTTTTTAATAGACATTCGAGTAGGATTGCATTCAAACAGATGTCACGATGGAATAGAAACCTCCTAAACTGAACAAACAAAATGCAGAATGATTATAAAAAGCCGCTTTAAACATCTTCAGGAAACACATTAACCCATTTTGAGATATAGCAATACTGAAAAGTTTCTTTTCCTGATGACCCTCTTTCTTCAGAATTCCTTTATCACTTGTTTGTAGCAAACAATAAAAAAGAAAAATGTTGTGCCTATTAAGGGGGCAGTCTCGGGGGATTGTGGGAAACAGGTGAAAATGGTGGAGGTATGTTACACTGGCGGTGGGATTAGTGTTATTTCATCAAATACCAAAAAGATCTTTAAGGGACTGGAGCGGTCGCACAAGTGGTAGGGCGTTTGCCTTGCATGTGGCTGACCAAGACAGGCCGCGGTTCGATCCCCGGCGTCCCATATGGTCCCACAAGCCAGGGGCGATTTCTGAGTGCATAGCCAGGAGTAACCCCTGAGTGTCGCTGGGTGTGGCCCAAAAATAAAAATAAAAAAAGATTTTTAAGATGAGCAATAATGTAAACCATAATGTTTAAATAAAGTAAAAAAGAAAAAGGAAAAAAACTGAAGCCGGCACTACCCAACAGAGGGCGAGCAGTGCCAGGATGGACCTGGAGACTCTGGGCTGCAGCTGTCCTGGGACAAACTCCTCAAAGACTGACTCTCGCCCCAGCCAGACCTCTGCATCAGGACTCAGTGGGCAGATGCAAATCTGAGGCCCCCAGCACCACCCCCTGACTCCATCTTGGCTAGAAGGAATCACAAAACTCAGCAGGACTTGCTTGTTTTTCTCCAGGACCCCTTGTGGGATTGGAGTCCACCAAGGGAAAAGCACAGGGGGGTACCAGGGAGTTATCCCGACCTGATCAGCAGTTCTGGGCCCTTCCCAGCAACAACTAACTGCACAGGGTGAGGTTCCGGGATTCTGGGGCCCCATTCCCAGTCGAATTCTGCCACAGTACTGGGGTACCCCAGAGTTCTAGCTGCTCCCACCTAATCTGCTTAGCCAGCAGAATTTCTTATTCCACAGGCTGCAGGATATTTGGCAGGATCACAGTGCAGTTTGGAGAGACATGCACCTCTGGAGGTGCCACCATGACCATCTTTCTCTGCCCTGTGGGGAGAAGGAGGAGGAAGGAGATGGGACAGGCTGAAGAGAGGGCTCAGATCCAGGACCCAGGATTGGAAGGGAGGAGCCCAAAGCGTGTTCAGCTGTGTGGTCACTTGTAAGCTAGGGGTGCAAGTACCTGACCCACTTTATTATCTCTTAGGTCCCCAGGTGGATATTTGCATCTTTTGTTTTTGAGCCACACCTGGAAATGCTCAAAATTACTCCTGCTGGGCTTGGATGTCCATGTGGGATGCCAAGGCTCAAACCTGGTTTGTCTGTGACCAAGGCAAATATCCTTCTTGCTTTGCTAGCTCTCCTGCCACAAATGGAGGTTATTTTTTGTTGTTTATTTTATTTAAGCAAAGTATTTTCTAACAAGTTAATATGTAGAAATCCCTGTCGTTTGAAACATGTTAAGAGTCCAGAAAATCACATGCTCCCCCAGTTCACTGCTTGGTTCCCTTCGTGACACCTTACCCAGATGACTCCCTCTTGCCTCCACAATCCTCTCTCAGCACCCCTAACTTTCAGGTCATTGGGGATTTATTGGAAAGTGATTGTTTCTGCCCCAAAGAACATTTATTTGTTGGTGTGTATGAAACCAGTATTGCTCTCAGGGTGACAGGGATGGACTCTGTGATAAACCCCAGCTTCCTCATTCCTGTGTTTCCCAGAAGGATGTCAGGGAGCATTGGAAATAATTTTTGAGCACTTACTTAAGAGTTAAAGTGGCAAAGAAGGAGAAAGTATCGGAAGTGGGGGCTTTGGGGGACACTTACAGTCTCTTTGTTTTGTTTCCCATAAAAATTGGGTGTCTAGAGGCCAGAGAGATAGTACAGTGAGGAGGGTGCTTGCCTGCACATGGTCAACCTGAGTTCAATCCTCAGCATCCCACTTGGTCCTCGAATTCAGCAGGAGAGAGTCTTGAGTATAGAGGCAAGAGGAGCCCTTGACACTACTAGGTGTGACCCAACAAAAAGCGAGACATCAGAGGGACAGAATCTCAGGGAGCACTGTTCTTTGGATTTCTCCTTTGGTCTTGGGACCCTTCCTTGTGGGGGGTAAAAATCAAAGAAGAAAGAAACAGGAGGAGTCCTTCTAGAGGCTATAAAAATCAATTTAAGAGAAGAAGGGGGAGAAGTAAGAAAAACATAAAAACCATACCAAAAAAAAATCAAACAAAAGAACCCGAAAAGCACCACAGCAATAAAGACAACAACCAAACAGTAACCAGGGTCTTGAAATAAAAACAAAACAAAGCACACAAAAAAAGAAGAAACAATAACAACAATAACAAAAAATTAATTTGTGCTTTTTTTTGGCATAGGCACAGTAAATATTGGGGAGATTAAAAAGGGAATTCCCTTGGCCTAAGAGATAAAAGGTTTCTTCACCCTTGAAACATACTGTCATGGGAATAACTATAGGTTCTTACACGTTCTTTTTCTCTTCCCTAGGTCCTTTTGTGCTGTCTGGAATCTTTTCACTCAGTCATGGATGATAAAATCAGGCCTCTGTAATTAGAGATCTCAGTATTTTCACAGGTCTTAGGATAGAGACTAGAGTGAAGTTTTTCTTTACGTTTCTAAAAGTTCTATTCCAACACTGTAATTTTAATCAGTTTTGGTTTTTACCCCAATCCTAGTATGAAGCCTAGGATAGAGTCTTTCATTATGTTTCCAGAAGTTCTGCTCAGTTGCGGTTGTCTCAGCCAGACCTCTGGGATTAGAGATCTTGGTTGTTGTACAGGTCTTAGGCCAAAGCCTAGACTAGGGTTTTTTTTTATTGGTCTCAGAATAAATTCTGCCCTGTCATGGTTGTCACAGTCAGTCTTCTGTAGTTAGTGATCTGGCTTTTGCACAGATCAAAGGATGACATGTCTTCTGATTTCATCTTATTGTTAGGTAGTGTGGTAAGATAACCTGCTCTTAGACCTAGTTGTTGACATTTCCTCATGGTCAGGATGGCATATCAAAACTGGTGCATATTGGTGTTTGAGCAGTATTAAGAATGTCCCAGAGGTCGTTTGGACTGTTGTCCTGGAGCTGTTGCAGAGAACCATGTCAGTTCTATGTCTGAGATCTAGGGTTCAAGGTTGGATGGTCGCTGTCTAATCACATGGAGTCTAAGTTAGGACCACATGACATATGTTCAAGTTGGGAGACACCCCTGTATTGTAAAATGTATGAGTTCTTATCCCTAGTAGATAAGAGCTTGGTTATAAAGGAAAAAATAAATAAAAATGACTTTTAAAAAGGTAATAAGGGAACAAAGTGATGCAGAAGACTATTTTACATTTGGGGATAAACAGATTAAGAGGTAATATTATAGAGGTCTTCAACTTATAAAGGAAATATAGGCTTCCCCCATTGTCTTTTGAGATATTCTGTGGGGGGTGGGATCCAAGGCACATTTTCATCACACACCCTGGTCTTGTTGAGTTTGAGAAATGATTTGCAGCTAAACAGGCTATGGTAGAGTTCTTGCACTGATTAAGGAGCTGAATCTGGTATCAAGCAATAGTCTACATTTGGGAGGGAGGGTGAGAAGGAGGGCCACAAAGCATGAGTCAGCAGGAATGTTGGTTGTAGTTTTTTGCCAGGGGAGGGATGTAGGGCTGAATGGGTGTCCCTTCGCTTGGGAGCTGGGTGATGGCTTATTGGAGCAGGAGGTCGATCTTGATACCTACTGGGTTAAGAACTGAGGGTAAAGAGTGTTAATAAGGTGGGATATCAAATTGAGATTGGAGAGTGAAGGGATAGTAGGATTTCTGAAGTGGGGAGGAGGGCTAGTATACAGAAGGAGTTATATACACTATAGGCATGGTTTGTTTACAATTTAGGTTTGGCTCTCATAGAAGAGTCCTCTCTCTATGTACTCATGGCCACATAAAGACACACATTAGTGATTTATTCTTAAGGTGTTTGTTAGAGGTCTGACCTGAGTTCTTAAAGACTGGTTGGATTAAGATAAATAATTAGTTTAGGTAAAGCTGAAGAAAGAGAGGAAGGGAGAGCAAAAGATAAGAAAGAGGAGATCAGAAAAATAGGTAAACATGGTAAAAATAAATTTAAAAAATTTAATAATCAAATTAAAGAAATTGGGTTGGTGGGTCAGAGTTGGGAGGTTTTCCCATTTTCTAGGCATTTCATCAGTGATGGAGTTGGGCCTTGCTAAATGAAGGTTTCAGGGTTACATAATGGCTGGAGCAGTTTAGGAAAATAATAGGTTTTTGTTGGTTTTTGCTTTTGTTTTTGTGTCACACCTGGCAGCACTCAGGGGTTCCTCCTGGCTCCACACTCAGATATTGCTCCTGGCAGGCTCAGGGGACCATGTGGGATGCTGGGATTCGAACCACCATCCTTCTGCACGTAAGGCACACGCCCTACCTCCATGCTATCTCTCTGGCCCCTTTCTTTTCTTTTCTTTTCTTTTCTTTTCTTTTCTTTTCTTTTCTTTTCTTTTCTTTTCTTTTCTTTCTTTCTTTCTTTCTTTCTTTTTTTTTTTTTTTTTTTGAAAATCATAGGTTTAGTGTCTAGAGTACTAAACAATGTGGTAATGAGGCCTACCTATGTTGGTGGCTACCCTGTCTGCTGCATCTTATGTATTGAAGTTCCTTTCCTAAAGAGAAACTATCAGTGTGGGCTTTATTTGACATAGATTGAATTGATGAGGAGGAAGAAGAAGCTCCATCTTTTTTGTTTTGGTTTTTTTTTGGGGGTCACACCCAACAGCGCTCAGGGGTTACTCCTGGCTCTATGCTCAGAAATGCTCCTGACAGGCTCGGGGGACCATATAGGATGCTGGGATTTGAACTACCGTCCTTCTGCATGCAAGGCAACTGTCCTACCTCCATGCTATCTCTTCAGCCTGGGGCTCCATTCTTGTTGGAGACTTGGATAAAAACAGATTTCATGGGGGGCCTGAAAGATGGCATGGAGGTAGGGCATTTGCCTTGCATGTAGAAGGACGGTGGTTTGAATCCTGGCATCCCAAATGGTCCCCCGAACCTGCCAGGAGTGATTTCTGAGCTCAGAGCCAGAAGTAACCTCTGAGTGCTGCCGAGTGTGACCCAAAAACAAAAACAAAAAAAAATGAATGTATTTCTCACTTCTGTAAAACTATAGAGATGTTTTTCAGACCTAAAAATTGGGAATCCAGCACTGACACTGCTACAGGGTGTTTAGTCAGAGAACCTGCACCCTTTGCTGATGGTTCCAGAATCCCCTTTAGAGGTCAACTTCCCTTGGTTAGTGTATTTTTTGTGTGTTTTGGTGGGCACACCTGGAGTTGCTCAGGGGTTACTCCCAGTGGGTGCAAACATACCTGGGACTGTGATTGATCATTACTCCAATGAGCAAGTTAATAACAGTCTGGTCATGTCTGACACATGAACATATTTTCTCTATCCCCCCCTTTCTTGGAAGGACTGAGTCTGCTTCCCAGGGCTCACTCAGCAGGCTGATAGTCTGAGGGACCTTAAATAATGTACTTTTAGACAATAAAATAAAGCAGAGATTTCCTAGCCCTGAAGTAGCCTAAAGGCACTAAGACCACATTTCTTTGGCATCCAAACCCTGAGCAGTTTGGAGAAAGGAAACTGAGGCACAGCCCAGATACAGAAATTTTAGGCCCCACCGAGAGGTAGGGGTCCCCCAAAAAACTGTTTCTGCCCTCTCCATCTTTCTAAGGGACTTCATGCAGGGGAAAGTGTCCTGATTACCTCCTGAATTTCTTTCTGAAAGGGAAGGGCCAAACCCAGAACCTTTGTGCGAGGTTTGGGCTGATGTTCATAGTTCTCAACTGAGCCAGACCCTTCCAAGCACTGCTGGTCCAGGGGAAAATTAGAGGGGGACACACCATTGCCTGCAGTTTACCGCCCTCGCACCCCACTTCACAGCCAGGTGACATTTTCTGAGACTTGTTTTGAACTTAAGCTGCTTCCGGAGCAAGGGACCCTGTTAAAGAAACATTTGGAGGTGGCAGGAAGTGGCCACTGGTGGAGTAAGTACTAGCCAGTACAAAATTCACAGCCGGATGTTTGGGGTTAAGAGTGTTGTGGGGCGCTGTGCCTCTTCTGTGGGGTGACTGAACTCCGTGGCTAAAGTCTACTTTCCTGAGAGCTGAAGCAGGACCCCCGGGGCCTTTGATCCTGCCTCTGCGGTGTCAGGTGAGGAGCGAGGCCTTGGGTGGGTTCAAATCAGGGGACCTGGTGTCCTAGCACAGGGAGAAGGAGTCACTCACTGGTTCTGTTGGGCGCCCAGAACTGTGGCAGCAGAGCAGCAGCAGGGGCAGCCCCATCAGAGGAGGGATTTGGGTGATGAGGGGGTAGAGGGGGCCCAGGGGGCTTTCTCAGTGGATTGTGGGGGTTCTCCTGACTCAGTGTTGCCCACTTTCTGGTAGGTGATTCAGTCTGTGCTGGAAGCCATTGGGGGTGGCTGCTGGAGGAACAGGGTCTGATCTTCGGCCCAAAGACTGATGGAGGGACTGTCCCCCCACTTTGAAATTCCCACATTAGTCCCCCTGAAACTGCTCACCCAGAAAAACTATGCATAACTGGCGAAGGAAACTGAGGCTAGACTGAGAGACCAGTCATTTCCTTTGTTTTGTTTAGTTTGCTTTGGGGCCACTAACACTAATACTCAGAATATACTCCTGATTCTTTACTCAGGAATCTCTCTTAGAGGGTTAAGGGAATCATTTGATATGCAGACACCTTACCAGGGTCAGCCACATACAAGGCAAGTGCCTTCCCTTCTTTACTATCCTCCAGCCCCATCCGGGCACTTCCTAATGATGCACCTAATGATGTTCCTAATGAGAGGAACACGAAGGGGACAGAGCCTCAGTCCTTTGGGTCATCCAAGGCGGTGCTCAGTGATCACTGAAAGAGGTACATGAGAGCAGACGGGGGTCACTCTGGAAAAGCAACACCTTACTTGCTAGATGTGGCAGGGGCCTGAATCTCAGCTTTCAGCATGAGAACTCTTCTCACAGGTGGGTCTGTAGGGTGAAACGTGCCCAGCTCAGAACTGTGCTGGGTCTGTCACCTCTGCCTGAGACCCCTAGAAGTGCTCTCTGGGACAGAGAAAGGGAAAGGACAGGTTTGGGCTGGGAGTTTGGAAGGGAGTCAACATAGCCCTAGGGAACACTGTAAATGTGATTTCATCGACTCAGATTAGAGAGATTAAGCACCGGTTTCATGTTGCAAAGCCGCACATCTTACAAAAATGTATAGGGTTCTGTACAAAGCTCTGTACATGTGATGTCTGTTCTTTGTATGGTCTTCCATGTCTGGCTCCTCATGAATCCTCATGAAATGTGTGTGTTCCTGCAAACGTACTGGAACATGGAAGAGCTGTGATGTCACCACCTCTACAGGGTAGACACAGACCCAGAGGCTGACAAAGGGAGTTCAGGGGTGAAGGCTATGACCTTGCATATGCCAATTAGGGGTGATCAGGCCTTGAATGCATCCCCTGTGGCTGCCAGGAGTGGCTCCTAAGCCCTGAGCACCCCTCAGAGTGGCAAAATACACTGTCAACTAAAGGGAAAAAGTTCTCATTGGAGCCTGTGTCAGAGTCCCACGAGCTATTTGGACTCCTTCAGGAGGGGACAGGAGAAACTTGGGGGAGCTAAGAGAGCAGGATAAAGGACCCCCTCAGAACTGTCCCTGTCCCTGCTCAGCCCTGTGCTGGCCTCTGGGATCCATGGTATTGGATTTATCCTGACAGGAAAGCACCCTCAGAGACAGACAAACACAATACTCAGAGATAGACACACAAAGACAGTCAGACATAGACAGACAGACACATATACACAAACTTTAATGCCACAGATAAGCACAAACACTAGAGACAAAAGAAATCTTTAGAGCTAATACGTTCTGGGTGTCTTTTCTAGATAGGCAGGACATTCGGTAGAAATATGTGGTTATTTGATAACATCTTTTTGCACCGAGAACTTTCACTTCTGTTGCTTTTTTTTCTTCTCTCACTGTCTCCTCTTTTTTTTTTTTTTTTTTTTTTTTTGGTTTTTGGGCCACACCCGGCATTGCTCAGAAGTTACTCCTGGCTGTCTGCTCAGAAATAGCTCCTGGCAGGCACGGGGGACCATATGGGACACCAGGATTCGAACCAACCACCTTTGGTCCTGGATCGGCTGCTTGCAAGGCAAACACCGCTGTGCTATCTCTCTGGGCCCTCACTGTCTCCTCTTACCGTCACTGGGGTTGTGGTGCTGTGGGGAGCTTCATGCACCCAGCTCTGGTGCTCCCACATGAGTCTCTGGGGTGTTCGCCAGGGAACACCCAGGCCTAATCCTGGGACCCCGTGAACACTTGGTCTTCCTATGTGAGGACTCCATTTCTATGAGGACATACAGGCCTTTCCTGGAGCAGTGCCCATCGCTCTGTTAACAAGGTGCCTTTCTGCAGAGCCACTTCTGAGCAGGAGATCACAACAGCATCTGGAAAGCCTAGAACATTCTCTCCTGCCTCTCTTGGCAGGGCTGAGACTCGGGTCCAGCCTCAAAGAATATCTATGACTTGTGGATGGGGAGAAGGGGTGCCACTTCAAAGAGTGTCTGACCGTGTGATCAGGTGTGAGGGGGGCCAGGCACCTAGGAAGTATAGGGTAAAGATAGATTAAAAAAAAGAAAGAAAAGGTTCCTATTCGTTTCTGTTTCGCTGAAGACTGGCCACAGTTCCCACACATGTTAGTCATGGGACTGCCATAGTATAACCTGGTGCAGCGGGGTGGGGGTTCCACATATGCTGGTTGTGGGGTTCAGAAGGGTGGAGGTTTCATATGTTATGCTATGGTGCTCAGCAGGGTTGTTGTGATGCTCACACATTTTTATATACATCAGTAATCAGGTCCTGACTGGTGGGACTCACTGGGACTCCCCTTCTTTAGACTCTCTAACCTTAGGAATGTCCCCAATCTATTTATAGGGACAGGGAAGGGCATTGGGGGTCACAGTGGAGCCTCTACATCCACTGTGTGATGATGGGGTGCCTCGTGATATGTGTCAGATGGATCTGACTTGGCGCTGGAGCCCAAGATCTGCTCTGTGTGTGATTGATTGTGTCCATTTTGGTTTTATTCCAACACAAGCAATGTTTTGGGGTTATTTCCTGGCTCTGCAATCAGGAAGTACTCCTGGAAGTGCTCTCAGGATTATATGAGATGACAGATATCAAACCCACTTTGGCCCTGTGCAAGGCTGATCTCTCCTTGCTGTCCTATCTGTCTGCCCTGCTGTGTCCACTGTGACCTCAGTTAAAACTCAGGCCACAACCGGGAGAATAAATGATCCTGAGCAAAGTCTAGAGCTGATCCCATGACAGTATACTCCAAGGACGGAGAAACCCCATATTTCTTAGGCCAAGTGAATTCCTTTTCGAATGACCCCAATATTTACTGTGCCAGGGCAGGAGGGGAAAAAACAAAAATACAAAAAGCACAAAACCTTGGTTATTTTATATATATATATATATATATATTTTTTTTTACCTTCATTTATTATTGTTATTATTATTTTTATTTACCTATCTATTTTGGTCGATTTCTCTGTTTGGGTGTGATTATTGAAATCGTTGTCCCCAATTATACTTATTTTTTTCTCTTCTTTTCTTTTCTTTCATTATGTGCTATGCCATGTTTCTTATTTCAAGACCATGGCGTGTTTTTGGTTTGTTTGTTTGTTTGTTTTTGTTTGTTTTTTGTTTGTTTTGTTTTGTTTTTTGTCTGTTTTTTTTGTGGTGCTTATCGATATAGCTGGAGTCCTCACTGGATAATTGACTCTTTTTTTTTGGTACTGGTGGAGTGTTTCACCTTCTTTTTCTCCTTCATCTCCCAAATCGATGATGAGAGCCTCTAGAAGGATTCCACCCATTTTTGGGGTATTAGACTCTTACCCCAGTTTATTTATCTTCTCTTCTTCAGGCAAAACCACGTAACTTGAACTAGCTAGTCCTGCCTACAGTTAGAGGGGGAGATAAGGGAGGCATCAAGACCAAACAGGTGCAAGACTACTAAGTAGTGGGTTGGATACAGAGGGGACCACATATTCTAGCCGCCCTGGGGGTGAGGGAAGAGGAAATGGGAGGTAGGACAAAAACGGATGTGTAGGGAGGACAATTTGGTGATGGGAATCCCCCCTGATTTTATGTAAATATGTACCTAAAATGTTATTGTCAACAATATGTAAGGCACTATGATCAAAATAAAAATTATATTAAAAAAAATAACTCAGGCCACAGAGGGCTGAGCTGGGCTGCTTAGTAGGTAGACACATAGGTTCTAGAGAAGGAGGTAGGTGGGACTCTTCGGGAACCAGCAGAATCCCAAGCTCATATTCTGCTGTGCTTTTCGCTTGGAGGACCCCAATCCTACAGTGTCCTGATAAGAAACTGGCACAGCCTTATTGAGTTCTGTGAGTCCTTCTAGCCATGACAGAGCCTGGGAGTGCTTATGGGATTTCTAAGCTGGCACCTGCCCACTATGTCCTGATGCAGAGGGGACCCCTATGACTGGCTGGGATGGGCAGCCAGTTGTCACAGGACAGTTACAGCCCCAGAGTCTCCATAGTTGCAAGTCAGCCCTTGATGGGGTTGACTGATGGAGGAATGGAGGATGAGGTCTTTCCCTTCCAGCTTGGAGCACGCATCTGCCACCCTGTCCAGCCAACGGTTCTGAGGTGAAATGGCAGGTAAACAGCTCGCAGACAGTCAGGCTTGTGGAAATATTAGCTTTATTCGGGGGACAAGACTGAAGTCCAAAGACTCAGCATAAGTTCCAGCTCAAAGCCAGTCGCCTTCCACAGACCCTTGTTTTTTTTTTTTTTTTTGTTTTGTTTTTTTGGTTTTTTTTTTTTTGGGCCACACCCGGTGACGCTCAGGGGTTACTCCTGGCTATGCGCTCAGAAGTCGCTCCTGGCTTGGGGGACCATATGGGATGCCGGGGGATCGAACCGCGGTCCGTCCTAGGCCAGCGCAGGCAAGGCAGGCACCTTACCTCCAGCGCCACCGCCCGGCCCCACAGACCCTTGTTTTTATCCCCCAGAATCAGGTACCACCCAATGGTGGGATCAGATACCACCCACTGGTGGAAGCAGAATCAGGTACCACCCAAGGGTGGGGGCAGAATGCCAGGTCACACCCTAGGGTAGGGCACAATCACCGATCAGGGTAGGGTCAGTAACATAATAATCCCCTAAAATATTTACATACACAACACATATCAATCCCAGCACCTCAGACTCTCTGCCAGAGGATCTCAGGTAGTGCTGAATTTAGTCTTTTTATTTTATTACTTTATATAAACACTGTAGTTTACAATGTTGCTCATCTTAAAGATGTTTTTGGCATTCCATGTAACAACACTAATTCTACCACCAGTATAACATTTCCTTCACCATTTTTACCTGTTTCCACAATCCTCCAAGAGTTCCCCCTTAATAGACACAAAAAAATTTCTTTTTTACTCTTTATTACATAAGTACTAAGGGAATTATGAGGAAGGAGGGTCACAGAGGAAACGAACAGTTTCAATATCGTTATATCTCAAAGGGGGGGGTCACTAATTTGTTCTCTGAAGGTTTATTAAACCTTGATCATTAAACCCTGATCATTTTGCATTTTGCTTGTTGAGTTTCGATGGCATCGATGCCACTTTGATATCTAGTTGGGTTCAGTCCTACTGAGGTGTCAGTATTAAAATGCATGGAGGTGTCACATGATCACATTTGTTCCAGAATTCCAGGATCTGTGGTTGACATGGTGGGTCTTGTCTGGAATGGTCAGGACATCAGGAAGTACAGGAGAGGTGGTAGGCTGCCCAAATTCACTCTGAGAAAACTCCAGAATGCTCAGCCCAAAACTGTTTTGCCGGGTGAGGTGTCCTGCAGAGATCAGTGCTAAGATAGTCAAGTTGGACTATGGGTTGGGGGCAATTGTGGGTTGTGGATCCAGCTATAGAGGCTTCAGCCTGGTGGGGACTTGGCCAGCCAGTCCTCCTGAGGATGTATGCCCATTTTCAGCTGTGATTCAGCATATCCAGATTTTTTTCAGCTTGACTTACATTGATCTTGACAATAAATCAGTGTAAAGAGCTGGCCCATGAGCTGACATGGTAGTTGTTAGAGGACCTGTGTGTTGACTTCAGTCTTGACAGCCTCACAGGACAACCTAAAAAGGGAAGATGTAAACTTGTTCTGCATCATACAGAACCAGTCAGACTCTCCCAGGTACCCAGAATCCAGAGCTGTAGGCCTGAGGGTCCTTTCCTGGAGGCTGGCCCCTTCCACAGGTGTGAGTATGAGGGGCCATAAAGGGACACCCAGTGAAATCCTAACCCCACCTTTGAGAGATGGTTCTGGGGATGTCCTCGGCTGTCCTGATCATAGGCTCAGGCTTTGCATATTGGGGCTTTTGTTTGTTCCCTGAGACCACCTGATCCTCTATGACCCATGCTGAATAATCCCTGAGACTGAGCCAGAAGCAGACAGAAAAAAAAATTGAAAGCAGTTTCTAGAAGAGACCCAAAGCCCAGTCTGGGCCTCTGAATTCTTTGGATGCAGCACAGACAGTGCTCCTAGGAAAAGCCTTTCTAGGCAGTGTTCTGAGGCTACCTTTCCCTCTTCTGTCCCCAACAGCCCTCACTTACTCAATTATCCTGACTTGGGGACACAAAGGAGAACTGTCAAAATGCCACAAGCAGTCAGGGAATATCCGGTAGTTTGGGTCCCAGGAACTCCAAGCCCAGGTTCCCTCTACCCTTCAGGTTCCCACAGTTCTAATGTGGGGCTGGAGAGTAGTTTCCTGTAGTGATTTCCTGAGAGTCATTCAAGTTTTTTCTTTTAGGTTAGTGATTTGCACTATCAGGGACTGAAATCAGGGTCTCATACGTAAAATCATGTGATAGATGAGACTGATTATGAATCATCAATCAGCACTATCAATAGAACTGAGCCCCATCTGGCCCTGTCATTGATTATAAATATGCAATCAATACAGCTGTGCCTCAACCTTTCCAATTGTCATTCATGACTAAAAACCCAATCAGTGGAGCCTGAGAAGCCGGGTGGTGGGTGCCGGTCTGGCTCTGACACTCCGGAACTGTGGGATCCTGTGTTATGGGCTGCCTTTCCATGTTTCATCTTATCCATCGGGCAGGGGCTCCTAGGGCATCTCAGGGCAGGAGATCAGGAGGGATTGTGGCTCTGGGAGGCTCAGGAGAGACAAGCTACTGAGGAATGTTCCAGAGAGGAGATACTCACAGTACTTGCTGAAACACCGGAAATAAATCAGAGCTCTGAGCACAAATGAGTACCATCACAATTGGAAGGATGATAGCAAGAGCTGAGGGTGACAGAGACTGTTCTCTGGAAGATCCTGGAGGGAGAGAGGAGGCAGAGATTTAGGACTGAAGACTTTAGGGTTCACCATGTTCAGCAAAACTCATAAGTCACCCCTTTAGGCAGCTCCACTCTAACTCCAGACTGTGGATCCATAGATCTGGCCAATCACAGTAGCCATGCAAAATTCGATGAACTGATTGGCCATTCCTGTATCAAGACCCTAGTCAGGGGTCAATGAGACAGTGCCGGGTTGTAGGGTACCTATCTGAGACCCACCCATTTCTGGGAGGGGTCTTGGGAACCGGATACTTTACCTGCAAGACCCGGCCCATTCCTGGGAGGGGTCTTGGAATAGGTAGATAAACCCGGAAGCCAGGGGATTAAGGGTCTTTTGCCTTTTGGCCCTGCTGGGTGCTCTGAGGAAGATGGCTGAAAGGGTTTAGACGCAGGGCTAGCCAAGAATGGCTGAATGCTTGAAAGGTTATGAGATAGGCCACACACACGTGCTGGCTAGGGCCTAAATAAAGATGATCTTTCCTGAAGCCTGCCTGTGAGTGAGTGATTTCGCGTTTCACCTGGGCCTGAAACTCGCCGGTTCATGGGGTTGCTGAGCCACGTGGCCTGGGATGGCAAAAAGAAATCCATCGCCATCCACCGCCATCCAGCCCCATCGTTAATTATTTGATTCAACACTGGGTGTGGGAGCCTGCCTTGCAGGAGGGTGATATGGGTTTCATCTCTGGCACTCCATTTGGTCCACCAGGCCCTGCCATGAGAGAGCACCGAGAACAGAGCTAGAAGTAGACCCAAAACATATAATCAAATAAGTATTTGATCTTCTCCAGCCCCACTTCTGAAGGGGGACAGGAACCAGGGACGCCCACATGCCCTGGAGGACTGAGGACACAGGTTGCCTCAAAACAAGCCAGCATAGGGAAAAGGGAGACAATATAAGAAATATTTCTGGGTCACACAAAATTGTGGCCTCTAACTGAGTAAACCCTGAAGGTGCCTCTTTTCTAATGTGCCATTTTCTAGACCAACTTGGAGACACGTTCTCCAAAACTAGAGTCCAGCCAGCCTCATCCAGGGAGGTCAGGAAAAAGGCCATGGCAGGAGAGAAGTGAGATATCTGGCAGATGAGTGACTCCTCACCAAGGACCCCAACCCTCCCTCAGAAGCGATCCTGCTGTGCCTCTTCGTGGCATGTCTGTGCTCCCTACTGGCTCCTCACCTGGGAGCAGGACTCTGATGGATGCCTGGGCCTTCCCTAGGGTGTTGGAGACTTGGCAGATGAAGGTGGTGTTGATGGACTCCTCTGAGGGCTGGATCAGGAGCCAGGTACCTTGGGGTACCGCTGAGAGGGGCAGGGCACCCATGGTCCTGGGGGACAACAGTGGATGAGGATATGGTCTCTGCTGGAGCCAGAAGAACAGGGACTGGGGACCCCACAGCATCTCTCACATCTGCGATCCAATTTCAGAGTCTAGAAGTCCTGCCTCACTCAGAGGAGAGCCAAGTTCTTAGGTTGGGTCCCCAGAATTGCTGCTGGCACTTCATATCCCCATTATCTGTTGCCCCTTCTCCCTCAGATCCAGTAATATATCCATAGCCTCTTTCTTCAGACCCACATCAGGTCCAGGACTCACGTGCTCCAGTTATATCTTTCTGGCTTTGGGTTTCCACGGGCGTCACAGCTCAGGCGGGTCTCCCTGTGGCCTTGCTGCCTGATGTCATCATACAGGGAGATAGAGACCTGTGGGGCATCTGTGAAGGGGATGGGAACAGGCTCAGAAACCGGAGCCCTAGTGAACCCCACACTGATGAGGAAGAGTCCCCAGCCCATAGGGAGCAGGGGAACCTAGAGATCAGGAGCCATGGAGTTATTAGGAGGGACCTCTATTACAGCCATGTGGCCCCAAACCAAAAGTAAAATAAAAGTCTCTGACACAAGAAATTGGATGAAACATTAAAGGACAGTGGTTTTGATGTAGACATGAGGGATAGTGTGTTGTTGGTGGTCCAAATGTAGACCATGAGGAAAGGTGTGTTGGTATGTTGGTGGCCCAGGTGTAGACATGAGGAATGGTGTGTTGGTGGTGGTGATGGCAGTGCTGTTGTCATTGTGTCGGGGACAGGAACTGAGCATGTACATCTCAGCCCTAAGTGCTTGTCTATAAATTGAATAAACTCAGGGGATGTCTGGGAAGCCAATCCAGGTTACAATCCTCAGAATAGCTGTGCCAGATCAGGAAAAATAATGAGTAAATAACCAATTAAGAACCTATTTTCCAAGATCCTGCACAGCCAAGGGTCACCCACTGTCTCTTGATCCTCAACACTTCCCTGCAAAGGGTCCCCAGATGTGATCCCAAGCCCCATCATTGCTACTCCACTTCCCTTCCTGGCTATAAAATCTTTTAGCCAGGGAGGGCAACCTCTCCAGGCACCTTGGTAGATGCCAAAGTCCCAAGGCCACAGCCTTGGTCCAGAGCCACACAGTTCTCCACTGGCCAGTGCCATAGGCTCATCTAAGTATTGAAAGAGCCAGGCAAACAGTGACAAGTCACGAATATACGGGTGTCAGGGCTGACTGCACACCTGTCAAAGGATGAGCGTCAAGCCCCCACTCTGTGGAAACCTCAGCAGCTGCATATGGACACCTTACAACTGCCGCCACACCAAGGGCCCAACTTTATTGCTTCACTTATCTACACAGAGACACCAAAATGACAAAAACTTCAGGTGTGTGACTTTGTGGTTAAAAACTCCAGGGACTCTGGAGCAGTCCTGTCCTCCCAAGCATTACCCTTTACCCACAGCCCTGCCCCATTTCTGCCCCCACCACTCACAGAAGACTTTGAGCCAGGTGCTTGCTCTCCAACTCCCCTGTGGTGACGTGGTCACCTCGCAGGTGTAGTTGGCATCATCATCGGGGTGCAGCTCAGTCAAAGTCAGGGATGCATCCAGCAGGACCGGGCCCTTCCCGGCAGCAATGAACTGCACACGGTTGGGCTCTGGGATGCTGCGGCCCCGCACCCAGTCGAATTCTGCCACAGTGCTGAGGTCCCCCCAGGGTTCCAGCTTCTTCCACCTTATCTGTTTTACCCGTAGGATTTCAGACTCCACAGGCTGCAGGACACAGGTCAGGTTCACATTGTCTCCCGGGGAGCCATGCACCTCAGGGGGTGCCAGCAAGACTACCTTCTGATCCCCTGTGGGGAGAAGTAGGAGGAAAGAAGGGATATAGGCTGAGGAGGCCCAGATCTAGAAGGGTAAGAACCCCAGGGTGCTCAGCAGGGTGGTCATCTGCAAGCTGGGGTTGGTAAAAGAGGGTTTGGGGGGCAAGAGGGAGTTACCTGGGTAGGGTAGAATTTGGGGACCCGAGAAGTGAATGGAGTTGCATGTGATTCTCTGGGTTGTTACAAGATTTGAAATGACTGAGATTCCTACATATTAACTTGTTAGAAAATACTTTGCTTAAAAAAACCTCCATTTGTGGAGGCAAAGTACAGCGAGTAGGACACTTGCCTTGGTCACAGACAAACCAGGTTTGAGCCTTGGCATCCCACATGGACATCCAATTCCACCAGGAGTAATTTTGAGCATTTCCGGGTGTGGCTTAAAAAACAAAGAAGCAAATATCCATCTGGAGGCCTGAGGGATAATAAAATGGGTATGGTATTTGCATTCTATGTAGTTGACTTGCTTCAAACCTCAGTCCCATATATGGTCCTTGGGCCACCACTGGGAGTAATCCCTGAGTACAGAGTCAGGCGTAAACCCCAAGGAGAGTCAGGAGAAGGCCATGAGGTATGGCTCAAATAAAGACCCAAATTAAGGACCTCTGATACTCCCTCTGGAGTGAAAGGTGTGAAGAGATGCCTGAGCCTGTGGAATCTGGGGACCCAACCCAGAGAGAAAGGGTCACTCACCAGCTCCTATGGACACCAAAAATGGTGGCAGCAGAGGCAGCAGATGCAACCCCAGCAGGAGAGGGGTCCAGGCCATGCAGAGTGTCTAGCAGGTTAGAGCAAGGAAATGAGGGTCTTTCTTGTGGGTGATCCCAGCTATGCAGGAAGTCAGTGGTGGCAGCCACTGGAGAAACAGGGTTGATCTCTCCTCTCAGAAAAAACAGACAGACCCCGTGGCCTGTTGATGCACTTGAGAACACGTCATTATGACAGTTAGAATGCGTGACTAGGGGGCCGGAGAGATAGCATGGAGGTAAGGCATTTGGTTCAAATCCCGAATACCATATGGTCCCCAAGCCTGCCAAAAACGAAAAAAAAAAAAAAAAAAAAAAAAAGAAGGTGTGACTGCTAAAGCTGCCTACTGCTGACAACTGGGCTGTGAAGAATGGGCACAGATGTCAGGTGTTTTTTAGGTCACAGCCGACTATATTCAAAGAATCACTCTTGATCCTGTGCTGAAAGTCTTTCACTCTCAGACTTTTCTGTTGTGTAAAACTTGCCCAGCTCAGCCATGTGCTGGGTCTGTCAAAGCTTCACACTCTGTCTGAGTCCCTAGAAGTACTCTCTGGGGCAGGAAAAGGGAAAGGACAGGTCTGGACCTGGGAGTTTGGGGAGTGAGTCTGCCCCTCCCTAAAGCCCCCCAGTGCAATTTTATTGTCTGAGCTTAGAGCAGAACAGAAATTCCAAAACTTCCTGCTGAGAAGGACCCCAAATCACTGGGCAGACTGCCTGGCCACTGAGCACTGCAGGGTGGAGTTCACCCGCCCTCAGTGCCCTGCTCTCCCTTATCTCAGAAGTCACACATCCTGGGATATTTCTGCACATATGATGTCTGTTCTTGTAGGTTACTCCACAGCTGGTTCCTCCCTCCCTCATGAATGTGCAAATTTACAACAAACCTCTTGGGATCTGGATGAGCTATGATGTCACCACCTCTGTGGGGCAGAAACAGAGACAGAGATAGTCCAGGGGTGAAGGCTCTAACCTTGCTCATGGCCAACAAGGGGAGATACCCAGCTCTCAATGAGTCCTAGGAGGCTGCCAGGAGTGACCCCTGAGCAATCCTGAGGGAGGCAAAATACATTCATACTCCAAAGAGGAAAAACAAAATTCTCCCTGGTGCTAGGATCCCCTGGAGCAGGCTGTCAGGAGGAATCTGTCAGGAGGGGACAGGAGAAAATTGGGGAACTAAGAGGCTGTGAGAGGAAAACGAACCCTCAGAACTGCTCCTGCCCCTGCTCAGCTTCGTACTGGTCTCTGAGGCCAGGGTGTTGGGGACCACATGAAGCACTGGGGGCAGGTATGTCCTGATAGGGACAGCTCAGACACATGCAGGACACACACACACACACACACACACACATACACACACACAACCACACACACACACACACACAACCACGCGGGCAGCAAAATCTTCAGAGCTTATGAGCTTTTGTATTTCTCTTCTGCTTGAGAAAAATATTCTGATAGAAATTTGGGGTCATTTTATCCTACTTTTTTGTCCCTAAAATTCTTCTCGCTGTTCCTTTATTCCCCTCACTGTCTCCTCTCTCCCTGTGGCTGTGGTGCTGTGGGGAGGCTCAAGTGCCCAGCTCTGGTATTCCCACATGATTCTCTGGGTGCTCTCAGGGGTATACCCAAGTACTCTCCCACTTGGTGGGCACTTGGTGCATTGCTTTGAGGACAAGAGGGACCTTTCCTCTGGAACTGTACAATAGAACTGTTCACAAGGTGCCTTTGCAGAGCCACTTCTGGGCCCGAGACAACAACATGTGCTGGAAGACATAGAGCATTCTTTCCTGCCTCTCTCAGCAGGGCTGTCACTAGGAATTTACTAGAAGATGGTAGTTCCTGCTCCAAAGAGCATTTATGATTTGTGGGTGTGTATGGGGGAGACCGTTAATGTTCTTAGGGACTGCACCTGTCATAAGCCCCTGATTCCTGTGTTCCCTAGAAGGATGTCAAGGAGCACTGGGAATAATTTTTGAGCACTTATTTAAGAATATCAAGGGAGGAAAAAGTATTAGGAAGTGGGGGATTTGGGGAACACTCACGGTCTTTTTGTTTTGTCTCTCATAAAAATTGAGGATTTAGAAGCCAGAGAAATAGTACAGTGGGGAGGGTGCTTGCCTGCACATGGTCAACCCGAGTTCCATCCTCAGCATCCCACATGCTCCTCCAATTCAGCAGGAGAGATTCCTGAATGTAGGGGTAATAGGAACCCTTGAACACCACTGGGTGTGACCCATCAAAAAGCAGCACTTAAAAGAAACAGATTTGCAGGAAGCACTGTTCTCTGGGTGTCTCCTTTATGGTTTCAGGCCCCTCCTTGCTCTTCCTTTCCTGTGTTCGGTAACTGATGGAGTGGAACTAGAAGAGACTTGGAGCATCAGGGAGTAGAAGAAGGGGAAGAAGGACACTAGTACAGGAAAGTCCCCAATCAGGAGAGAAGAAATAGAAGCAAAACCGTTAGTTTCACAGCAGACTTTATTTTCAGCACCCCAAGAGCTTTCTTAAAAACTAGCTTGTGGTAAACTGTTATTTCCAGAGTAGAAGGCATGAAAGCACAGGGACCCCTTGTTCAGGTCTGAGTGTTGTTAATGTCATATGAACTCTGGGTCCTTGAGAAAAACTCTTTCCATTCCCACCTTGGGCTCAATCTCTATCCCTTGACTTTTTCCTCATCTGTCTCCTTCCCCATCTCTGGGTTCTAGGTTCTGGCCGGGTCTCTATAAATTCTTGAGTCCATGACACTCTCCTTGTCCTGAAGAGGGTCATATGAACCCTTCCCTGAGTTGGTTCCAGCACAGCTCCTTTGGGCTGACTTCCTGTTCCCTGGCATGCCAAGGGAGAGACCTTGGATGGAACCTGGTTTCCTTTTCTCCTGCAGCACTGGGACCCTGAGCCTCACTACCTAGCACCTGTGAACCTCTTCTCCTGTTTACCCCAAGGCCAACCACATCCCACTTGCTATGCCCTCTCTAGAGCTCCCCACCTTGAGGGAAACCCCTGAGCAAATAGTTCTTCCAGCCCCTCATTCTTCTTTGATGGGCAGTGGGGTTGGGGTTGGTCAGGTCTACACCTACCTGCTCTAGAGTGACTCCTGGGTTCTCAGGAAGGATTCACTATAGCCCCCCTGGGGGATTTGGGGTTTTTATTTTGTTTGGGGTTTTGGGCAATGCCTGGCTATGCTCAGAGCTTTCTTCTTTCAAGGCTTGGGGATGGAACATGGGTCAGCAAGTGCAAGGAAAGTGCCCAATGCACTGTACTATATTTTGGCCCCACATCTGCCTTCTTCAAGTATCTCCCCAACTGCACTCAATTTTATAATTACTCCCCTGGGCCATCTCAGCACCCAAGACATTGTAGCACCCACTTTGAGAAGCTCTGAACCCTGTTTCCTTTCATTGTGAATCTTCCCCATAATCGTCATTGATTTTATTCTGTCTCTGTTGTGATCAAAACCCCATCATCTCCATCAGCCTTATAACTACACATTTCTCCCTCCTTCCCTCCTTCCAATTTGTCTGCCAACCCCCTGCCCCCATCCCTACCTCCTTGAAATTTGTGCAGAAATGACCTCCGCAGGGAGAGTCTCAGCTCCTACAGGGGTGCAAGGTTCAGGGGTCAATGGGGTACAAAGATGGTCTTAGACATCCGGGTCCTAATCCCAGAGCCTGTGATAGCCCCTGACATGGCCAAAGACCTTTGCAAGACAATGAGTTTAAGGTCTTAGGATGGAAACTTCTCCTGGATATCCAGGGGAGCCCTGATGGCCGACTCTGGGTTCTTTGCACAAGGGAGAGGGAGAGAGCCTGGGACAGGAGGGACTGGATATGGCACTGGGAAAGGGTAACAAGGGGAGGTGCTGAGAACTGGCTAAGAATTCAGGTGCCTGGAGCAAGTGGGGGGTGCAGGGCTGCTTCTGGGCCTACCAGTGTGACACAAGCTGATAGTCTGAGGACAGAAAGCACCCTGAGGTGTCTTCTGTGGGATTCCAGGTCTGTCCTAGGCCTGGCATGGCCCCACAGCCTCATCCAGAGTGACTCCCCCCCCCCCCCAGCATCAAACTGGACATGACCCCTCAGCTTCACCAGATTGTCCCTAATGCCAGAATTAGTCATTAGGGAGGTTGAAAATAAAGATGAAAAATTTCCCCTTTGCTGCTAAAGAGAGCTTAATGCTTGAACTCAGCCCTGCAGCGCTTACCACAGAAACCACATCTCTCCACAAAGGCTAAGGTGATTTAGGGGCCTCTACACTAGGGGATCATCCCCAAGCCCTATTCCTGTTGAGAACCAAGTTCCAATTTCAGTTTCTTGCTGGGAGGAGAGATGGGGAAAGGGGCTGGTTCCAGGTTTGATTACCCCATGTAGTCCCCCAAGTACTGCCAGGAGTGAGTCCAAAGCACAGAAGCAGGAGTCAGTCTTGAGCAGGCTGCAAGGGTGGGGTTTAGGGTGGGGTTTGTCTCTTCGGGGTGTGTCTGCTACAGACCTGAACACTCAAAGTCACCAATAGATTCTTTTTCTTTTTCTTTTTTTTTGGTTTTGGGGACACACCCAGCGGTGCTCAGGGGTTACTCCTGGCTGTCTGCTCAGAAATAGCTCCTGGCAGGCACAGGGGACCATATGGGACACCGGGATTCGAATCAACCACCTTAGGTCCTGGATCAGCTGCTTGCAAGGCAAACACCTCTGTGCTATCTCTCCGGGCCCACCAATAGATTCTTGACAAAAAAATTTTTTTGGTTTTGGGTCACACTCAGCTGTGCTCAGGGTTACTCCTGGCTCTGTGTCCAGAAATTGCCCCTGGCAGGCACAGGGGAACCATATGGAATGCCGAGATTCGAACCACCATCCTTCTGCATGCAATGCAAACACCCTACCTCCATGCTATCTCTCTGGCCCTTGAAAACCATTTTTAAAAGTTACTTTATTTAAGGACTGGAGTGAAAGCACCATGTGTAGGCCATTTGTCTTGCATGTAGCTGACCCAGGTTCAATTCTCGGCATCCCACATGGCCCCTGTCTAAATTTGAGTACAGAACCAGGAGTAACCCTTGGACACCAATACCATGGTTGCATGATTGTGCATAATACAGTAGGTTTCTCAGTTATTTTTTTCAGTTTCAAAGTTGTTCATGATTTAGTTTCAAACAATGCTCAACACCCTTCAGCAGTGCACATTGCCAGCCACAGAGTCCTAGTTTCCCTCTTACCCTCACCACTTCCCTCTCCTCTGCCTGCCTCTGGGACACACATTCTTCTCTCTCTCTCTCTCTCTCTCTCTCTCTCTCTCTCTCTCTCTCTCTCTCTCTCTCTCTCTCTCTCTCTCTCCCTCTCTCTCTCTCTCTTTCTCTCTCTCTCTTTCTCTCTCTCTCTTTCTCTCTCTTTCTCTCTCTCTCTCCCCCTCCTATATATATATGTTCATACATATATACATACATACGTGTGTATACATATATACCCATTTCCCTCTCTCTTTTCCTTGCTATTCCTTTCAGACACTGTGGTTTGCAATATTGTCACTAAAAGGGCATTGTCAGAGCCAAGCTGCCAGAGATGGGCCCACACTGCTGGAGTCCATGGGGCCTTGCAGGCAAGACTTTGACACATATCTCAGTCTTATTTATTAGAGAAGCCTAGGGGGAGCTATGACTACCTTCTAAGCCAGGACAGAGATAAAGAGGGAGAGAGAGCTGGGTTTGGGACCATGGTATGGTCAGATTGAGATAAATAAAAAAAAAAAATTTCAGCCAAAAGTAGCTAAAGGTCTGTCCATATCAGGGAGAAAAGCATCAGCCAGGGGTAGAAACAGTTCAATCTACTTCTTCCTTCAACTGTCTCTTCAAACTTCCAAGCAACCAGTTTTGGGGCTGATGCAGGGAGAAAGGACCTCTCAATCGCTGCTGCTGGAATGCAGACTGGTCCAGCCTTTTCAGAAAAAAATACCCCCGCCAATAAAATAAATAAAAATTGAGCTCCCATAAGGCCCAGTAATTCTTTTTTTTGTTTGTTTGTTTGTTTGTTTTTTGTTTTTTGTTTTTGGGCCACACCCGGCGTTGCTCAGGGGTTACTCTTGGCTGTCTGCTCAGAAATAGCTCCTGGCAGGCACGGGGGACCATATGGGACACCGGGATTCGAACCAACCACCTTTGGTCCTGGATCGGCTGCTTGCAAGGCAAACGCCGCTGTGCTATCTCTCCGGGCCCAAGGCCCAGTAATTCTACTCCTAGGGATAAACCCTAAAAATCCAAAAACATCATGCAGACAAGCCCTCTGCACTCCTATGTTAATCACAGCACTATTTACAATAGCCAGAAATCTGGAAACAACACAGGAGAACAGATGAGTGGGAATGGCTAAAGAAGCCAAGGTACATCTACACACGGTTTTGCTTTATTGCTTTGCTTTCTTCTGCTTTGGTTTAGTTGCCACACCCAGGAGTGCTCTGAGATAAAACCCTGTGCGGGGAGCATCAAGCCACCACATGCAGGGCTGAGGATCAAACATGGTTTCACTGCATGAAAGTCAAGGCCCTCCGTGCTGTACTAGCTCTCTAGCCCCTGTATTTTTGAGTGTCTTACAAAAGTCCCCACTGTTAGGACAGAAGCTGGAGCAGGGAGGGAGGGGCCTAAATTTCATGCAGTGAACCCTGGATTTTTCCTCAGCCCTGCATGTGGTGCCTTGATGCCCCCCACCACTGGGTTTGATCCCTGAGAACTGCTGGGTATGGCAATGGAACCAAGCAGAAGACAAACCAATAAAGCAAAACCATTGTATAAATGTACCATGGTTTCTTTAGACACATATGTTTAGATTTCTCTCTCTGGGCCCCATTAGAAAGGCTGTGATATTTCATGAACATTTCCTGTGCATGTTCCTGATACTCTGTCATGACAAAGAGCATTTTTTCTGTGTCTGTTGACCATTTGGCTGTCCTCTTTGGAGAAATGTCTGTGCAGGGTCTGGTTTGGGCCACGTTCTCTGCACATGGAACCCTGAGGCTGGTTCTCAGCATCAGCAACCACCTCTGAGCAAGGAGCCTTGAGGACCCCCTGATGCCCCAAACCATGAAGAGAAGTGTCTGGACCCCTTTTCTCCCAGGGCAGTGGTTCATGGCTGTGGTGATTACTCAGAGACACCTACTGGATTGGAATGATATGGACTTTCCAGATTTCCAGACTCAGATCCTTTCTCAGTCTTGACCTGCTGTGTGACTGGAGAAAAGGACTCTGTGCCTCAGTTTCCCCTCTCTGAAGCAGGAATTTTAGTAGCAATTGCCTCAGGGAACTTATAAGAGCTGAGCGGTGGGGACATTGGTGGTGGGAAATGTTCGTGGGTGAAGGGTAGTTTAAGTCTGAACCTCAATCATGAAAAACTTTGTAATCATGATTAAAAGGAGAAAATTGTTATTGGTTTTAAAAGACAAATTTACCTGGGTAGACAAAATTTTTTGTTGTTCCCAATAATTCTTCTCACTGTTCTTTCGTTCCTCTCACTGATTCCCCCTTCTTCCCTGTAGATGTGGTGCTGAGGGGAGGCTCATACATCATTCTCTGGTGCTTTCATATGATTCTCTGGGGTGATCACTCAGAGAGATTCAGGTCAACTTCTCAGGACCCAGTGGGCACTGGGGGCATTGGCATGAAGACATGAGGGGCCTTTCCCTGGAACAGCACCCATCGGTCTTTCCACAGGATGCTTTCTGTAGAGCCACTTCTGAACCAGAGACAAGAAGAAGCCTGGAAGGCCTAGAACAGTCTCTCCTGCCTCTCTCGGCCAGGCTGTCAATGAGTTTACTAGAAGGTTATTGTACCTGCCCCCAAAGAGCCTCTTTGCTTTGTGGGTGAGGGTAAGGAGAAGGAGGGCTGCTTCCAGGGTGCCATGGATTAACCTTGTGATAAGGCATGAGGGGGGCCTGGACCATGGCACACAGGCCCTGCTCCCTCATTCCTGTGCTCCTCAGAAGGATATTGGGGAACATGGGGGGGGGGTCATTAAATGAGCACTTATTTAGAAGGTAAATTAGCAAGGGAGGTGAAAAAATCAGGGTGTGGGAAATGAGGGACACCCACGGTCTCATTGTTTTTGCCTCATTTTTTATTTCAAACTTCCTTCTTGCTAAGGAAACAGAAAGCAGCAAAGCCCACAAAAATTAGGGATTCAAGAGGAGCAAAGTTTAGGGAAAATGTCCTTCATGATTTCAGACTCCTTCCTCAGTCCTCCTGATCTCCTTTCAAATCCCTGAGTCTGAGGTTCTGGCTGGGTCTGTTCAAGCTCCTGGATCCCTGACCACTGTCCTTGACTCGTAGAGGATCACAAGGACCCTTTCCTGAGCCCAGTACAGACCCCGGGGTTGATATCCTGCCCCTGTCAGTGCCATGGGAGAGACCTTGGATAAAAGCTGGTGTCCTTTTCTCCTCCTGCACTGGGACCCTGAGCCTGACTGCCCAGCACCCATGAACCTTCTTCTCTTGCTCCCACCCCACTCTTAATGGTATGTCTTAAACCTCTTAGGGTCTGCTGACCCCTTAGCCCCGGAAATACCCCTAAACATCACCAGGTCTGTTGCCCCCAAAATAAAATAAAGAGAGAGAAAAGAAACTGACACTGCATCCTCAAATATAACCAAGGCTATAATTATTCCATCACAGTACCCCCAAGGCATAGTCCCTTTCTGTAGCTTTCAGAAGCCCTGATACCCAGAGGAGTATCATTGTGAATCTTCTCCATATTCCTCTCAGTTTTCACTTTCACAGCATCTTACACATTCACATAGCAATTCAAAGAACTCACAACAACGAATAAAATCATCACAATCATCACTCATGCTGCGACTTTGAGAGCTGGCTGGGACAGAAAGCAAATCTTCAGAGTTTTTCTCCTGGACTACTGTATCCTCAAGCTCCAGATCAGTCTCGGTGCTGTGTTCTTTCTCCTTAGGTGATGCCTGGTTCAGTTCGTTCTGCTGCAGAGGAGACAGTTCAGAGGGGGAGATGTGAACTTCACCGGCAAGGGATCTTTGAGTGGTGTTTCTCCTTTTTTCGTCTTCCCCACACCTAGGACACTGCTCATGATTTACTCCTGGCTCTGTGCTCAGGGATCACTTCTGTTGGTGCTCAGGGGATTAAACTGTGTGTCAGGGATCAAGCCTTTGTTTACCATGTGGTAGACAATTGTCCTCCCCACTGTGCTCTTGCTCCAGCCCCTGAGAGGTTCATTCAGACAAAACCACCCAGACTCTTTTTGGAGCCCAGTGTCCCAGAGGTGCAGGTCTCCTGAGGGTCCTTCTTCTGGAAGTCGGGCTGTTTCGCCAAATGTGACATGAGGGGCTCAGCAGGTGGTGCCATTAAAAAGAAAAACATATTTCTTAAGGAGCTAATACCTAAGATATTAGATATTTTTTCTTAACAAGAAAAAAACATCTATCCCCATTAAAAAATGAGGAGAAGAAATGAACAGACAATTCCTCTAAGAAGAAATACAAATGGCTAAAAGGCTCATGAAAAATGCTCCACATCACTAATCATCAGGGAGATGCAACTCAAAACAATGATGAGGTTCCATCTTACATGACAGAGACTGGCACACATCACAAAGAACAAGAACATCAGTGCAGGTGGGGATGTGGGGAGAAAGGAACTCTCATTCACTACTGGTGGGAATGCCCTCTAGTCCAGTCTTTGTGGAAAATAATATGAAGATTCCTCAAAAAAATGGACATTGAGTTCCCAAATAATCCAGCTATACACCGCTCTTAGTGATATACTTTAGGAACACAAAAAAGACAATATAAAAATGCCTTCTGCATGCATATGTTCATTGCAGTGCTATTTGCAATAGCCAAAATCTGGAAACAACTAAGATGCCCAACAACAGGTGAGTAGCTAAAGAAACTGTGGTACATATACACAATGGAATACTATGCAGCTTTCAGGAAAGATGAAGTCATGAAATTTTTCTATACATGAATGGACATGAACACTATTATGCTGAGTAAAATGAGTCGGAGGGAGAGGTAGACACAGAGTAGTCTCACTCATCTATAGGATTTAAGAAAAATAAAAGACATTATTGTAATAATACCCAGAGAAAATAGAAAGGAGGGTTGGAAGGTCTGGTCCACGATATGAATCTTACCACAAAAAGTGGTGAGTGCTGTTAGAGAAATAACTACACTAACAACTATCGTGACAATGGTAGTGAGTGAGAGAAATAGAATGCCTGTCTCAAATATAGGCAAAATGTAAAGGAGAGAGAGATGGGGGGCATTGGTGGTGGGAAGGTTGCACTCATGAAGGGGGGTGTTCTTTATTATGACTGAAGCCCAACTACAAACATGTTTGTAATCATGGTGCTTAAATAAAAACATTATTTTAAAAAACAAAGAAAAAAAACACATTCCTGGGGCCAGAGCCAGAATATAGTGGACAGGACATTTAATCTTGAATGTGGTTGACCCAGGTTTGAACCCCACATTTGCATCTGGTTACCTGAATGCTACTAGAACCAATTCTAGAGCCAGGGATTACTGATGAACAAGTTGGCCCCAAACAAAAAAAAAGTAAGGAACAAACAAACAAACAACACAACAACAACAACAACAAAACACTGTTCCCATATAGGAGAGAAAGTTCAGCTGGGTTGAGTCCTGCTCTCATGCAGGAGGCCTGGGTTCAGTCCCTCCACCTTTGGTCCTCTGAGGTCCAGTGGCATGATCCTGGGTACATAGGTAGGAGAGGCACAAAAACCACAACAAAATCTAATCTGAGACTGGAGTAATAGCACAGCAAGGGGGGGCTTGCCCTGTATACAGTCCACCCAGGCTCCATCAATATCAAACAAACAAAAAACAACCCCATGAAAACAGACAAACAAGAAAACCTATGTAAAAATCTGAGCACAGTCCCAGGCATATAAATAACCACACAGTGGTGTCTCCGGGGCACGATGGCAGGTTTTGGATACAGCAGAGCACGTGTCTTGGAAAAACCTCACAATGTGGGGTGCTTTGTGCAGCCCCCTTGCCCCACTTCAGCACCCACCCTGCACTTACCCCTGAGGCTTTGTTATCTTCCTTACCTGGGGATACAGAAAAGACATGTCAGGAAACTGTGGATAGTCAGGGAGAGCCAGAGGTTTAGGGCTCAAAACTCCAGACATGGTAGCTCCCCTTCCCTTCAGGGGCCCACAGTTCTAAACGGGGTTCAGGGAGCAGCTTCTTCCTGTGATTCCTAGATTCATTCAAGTCTTTGCTCTTCAGTTTTTGCAGTGACAGGGATCAAACCCAGCAGCTCACACATGCTGACATGAGCCCAACCTGGAGCCCGTCCTGGCCTATTTCTGATCATAAATCAATATAACAGATGGCAAGTCAATACAATCGATACAGTTGAGCCCAGTCTTGGCCTGTTATCAATCACGAATCCATATCAACAGAATGTGGGCTGAGTACAGGGTCTAGCTGAAATCTAGCTGCCAGGAGCCTTCTCAGGGCAGGGGACCTGCCTGGGCACAAACCACTGAACCTTCCTCCCTCTCTGTACTGTGACACAGACAGGAGAAAAGGTCATGGTTCACACAACCGTGGTGGGGGGTGGCAATGTGCCAAATATAGTCTCAGTGCTGCCCCAGGTGCTCAAATGGGGAAATTGAGTCACAGGGAGTCCATCCTCAGCCTAAGGACACCCTCAGAGGCCAGAGTGAGGCTGAGCACAGTCTAGCTCTTGGGGAGCAGCAGGCAGGGATCACCTCCTCCATCACCTCCGAAGTGTGGCCTGTGCCCAGGGGCAGGACAGAGAACCTGAGATCTGCTCCGGGGGCTCACAGGTCTCTGCTCTGTCCCAGCCTCTGTCCCATTTCTGCCCCAGTCCTCAACTACTTTCAGGTCAATTCTCCAGCAGCTGTGCAGGCCTTCTGGGGGGAGGGGGGAGGCAGGACCATTTCATCTGCCCCCTCTTTCTGGGGAGCTTGCAAGGGGTGTCTCCTAGCAGGAACACAGGGAACAGCTGGGAGGACTGTCCCTCTGCCTCAAGACCCTGTTCTTATGGCAGAGCCCAGTGCTGGCTGAGGCCCAAAGTGGGGAGGCGCCCTGCGTCAGTGTCTTAATTGAATCTCTCCTAAAGTCTGTGTCTGCAGGTTCCAAACCCCCTAGGGATCTGGGAACACTCAGAACAGGGGTTGAGTGGAAAGATCACAAGCCTCATGCATAGTAAGGAATCGTGGTTCTGGAAGGCTCGGGCCTTATAAACGGATAGGGAAAGTTCCAGAGAGGAGACACTTACAGAACCTTTGGTAACACCGGCAACAAACCAGGAGTATGAACAGGACTCCCCCAACCACATATAGCACCACCCAGTATGGCTCTGACTTTTCACTGGAAACCCCTGGAGGGAAAGAAGGAGGCAAGGATTTAGGACCAAAGACTTTGGGTTCCTCCTACCCAGAAACATTGCCCCTTATTCCTGTAGACATCCCCACTCCAACTCCAGATCTCTAGGGACCAGGGCCTAGACTCCAGGACAAATCAATCAGTGTCCTATTCTGTATATCTGCACTCATTCGCCAAAACTACTGACAGACTTGAGCTCAGGGTAAGACAGTGCAGAGGAAGGGCGCTTGCCTGGCTCCATCTCTGATACTCCATTTAATCCCTTAGGCCCTCCCAGAAGTGAGCACTGAGAGCAGAGGCAGGAATAGACCCCCAAAATACAAGCAAACAAGTATCAGTTCTTCTCCAGCTCCAGTCCTGAAGCGAGGACAAGAACCTGAAAAGCCCACATGCCCCCTGATGACTGAGGGCACAGCCGGCCTGGGAACAGACCAGCATAAAGAAAAGTGAAGACGAAATAGGACAGTTTTCTGGATTACACACACAGTTGTGGTCCCGCACTGTCATATCTGAAAGGCCCTTTTCCTTACTAAGCCATTTTCTAGGCCAACTTGAAGGCATACGCCAGAAGCTGCACTGTTCAAGCTCGGCCTCATCCTAGGAAAGGCCTTTCTGAGGTCAGGGAGAGGCCTTGGCAGGGAGGGGCTGAGCATTCTGGCAGCTCAGGGGTTCCTCAACAGGGAGCTCAACCGCCCCCCCCTCAGAAGCGATCCTGATTGGCCTCTGTGAGTATCCCCTCCCTCAACTTTTGTTTATCGCACCTAAATAATATGGACTGTCCAAACTCGAATTGGGCTGGTGGAGGTGTCTGCCTGGAGAGAAAAGAGGGGATAAGAAGGAGAGTTAGAATCGGCAGATTCATCATTATGATCAGCATCATCAAAGAAGAAAAGCAGAAGCAACAGTAGTATCAGCAACAGCTAAGCAGCAGCAGCAGCAAAAGCATCTAGGAAGCCTGAAGAAGCTGCGGAAAGGGAGACAGATGCATAGAGAGCCAGAGAAGGAGCAGAGAAGGAGCTGTATGGAAAAGGCTTAGCATAGAAGCCATGTGAGGAAATGTCCATTGCGGTTAGGTTAGGACCTGAAGTAAAGCTGGCTGATTCCTGGAACTTCATCTGACAGCTTTGGGAATTTCTCCACTGTCTCCCTGCAATCTTCAGATCCACCAGGCCATAGGGGCTGCAGAAGCCAGGCTGAGCTGAGAAAGGTCTCACCATCCCCACAGCAATTTTAGGACTCATTAATTTATATATATATATATATATATATATATATATATATATATATATATATATATATATATATATATATATATATATATATATATATATATATAAACAGGTCTCCTCTGGAGTGTCTATAATCCCCACTGCTCCTCACCTGAGAGCACTACATTCATGGTGCCCTGGGCTGTCCACAGAGAACTGGAAACATGGCAGATGAAGGTAATGTTGATGAACTCCTCTGGAGGCTGGAGCAGGAGCTGGGCCCCCTGAGGTTCAGCATAGGGGGGCAGAATGCGCGTGGTCCTGGGGGTACACAAGAGTGAGAGTGAAGTTTCTGCCTGAGCAAAAGGACAAAGACTGAGGACTCTGCTGCAACTCTAGCATCTGTGCCTCAACATCGCAAGTACCTGCAATCCTCTGAACTGTCCCTCTAGCTCACCAAATCAGCTCAGGTTAGGCCCCACCTCAGACCATCCAGAATCTTCCAGCTCTCAGGGCCTGTGTGGCCTCCACTTCCCTGACTTCTCCTGGCTTGTGAATTCTCTTTTACCACCCCCAAACTTTGAGAGAACTTACTAGAACAGAGCTCATGGCCCTGCTCTGCTCAGACCCCAGGAATTCCTGCCTCACTCAGTGGAAAGTTAAGTCTTTAGATTGTTATGTGGTCACACAGAGGGACCTGGAGTCCTAGAAAAAGTTGAACGTTTTCAAGAATTTGGGGCTCAAGTGATGGTACAGTGGGTAAGAACTTGCCTTGTAAACTACAACCCAGATCAATCCCCATGTCCCATATGGTCCCCTGAGCCGGGAGATTCCTGGGTGATGAGCCAGGAGTAACCCCTGATCACTAGCAGGTGTAGCTTCAAGCCAAACAACAACTAAAAAGGTTAATAAATTTTTATTAGCTGGGATATAACAGGGTCCCAGTCACTCCATGTTTCTAAGTCCTGTGCTTACATCATGAGAGCATTTTAGCAGCAAAGACTTGGAGAGGCCCCTCCTTGTCATAGACACTGAACCAACTCTCAGTTGAAGACAAAAGATAGGGCCTCTCCAAGGTATTTGTTGTTAAAATGACTTCACAATTCCAGGAGTTTCAATCAGGGGTCACAAGCCAGGGAATCTGTGTGGGATATTTTTGGTTTTTATTTTTAACAAAAGAAAAAACCAACTCAGAGGTCTGGGGACAAGACTGTGGCCCTCATGTCCAGTCATTCTGGGTTGGGTCCCAGAACTGCCCTGAGACTTCAGATCCTGATAGCTGTTTCCACTTCCCTTGCTCTAATCTCTGGGGTTTGGGGAAAATGATGAATTTTCTGTAGGCACAGGAGGCCTTCGAAGATGACATGGCCCAGTGCTGAGTGGGAGTGTTGAGGCGAGGGATGTGGGGAATAGAGTAAGGACAGGCACAGAGCAGCTCTTAATGAACTGGGGTACATGTCACCTGCGATGAGCCTCCAGAATCTGTTTGTGTAAAACCTTTATTTAATGCAAAGTAGATATGAATGTGAGAGCTGGTCTTGTGGTCTCACCCTGGGGGTGCCTGTTCCACCACTGAACTGCTTCCTGTCCACATGTAGAACAGTTGATTTATTCATTATAAATATTTTTCAGTTTTATTTTTATTTAAACACCTTTTAAATATTGATTTATGTAGTTAGCTATTAATTGGTTTGGGGATCTTATTTGGGCCTTAGACCTGGCTCTACACCCAGACTTCAGTCCTGGAGGCTCACTCTCACCCAAAAGACATTTTTAAAGAGGTCAAATGTGGCATCTCTGTGCAGGTCCTTCAGCTTCTCCCTCTGTGCAGAACAGGGTCCACCACCCCACCCCCTGCGACCCCCTGGCATTGTGTATTCTCAGAAGCCCAGGCCAGGAGGTAGTTCAGCAGGTAGGGAACTTGACTTTCTTGTGAACATCCCTGGTTGATCCCTGGTACCCTATATGGTTTCCTAAATCACACCAGCAGTGAGCTCTGAATGAAAGTCAGGAGTAAGTCATGAACACCTCTTGGTATAGCCCACAAATAAATTAAAAAAAACAAAAAGATCTGCTTTTCTGAGTGAAGCAGCCAAGAAGATGACAGCAAAATAATCTCTTCAGGGTGCAACACCTAGTAAACTGTCTCCTCCCAATATGGGTGGAGGCCTATTCTTGCCTTGTGTCTGAGAACAAGAGAGCCATTATAAAAGACTGTTGCCTCACTCTCTACCTGCTTTCCTGCATGGTGCAGCCAAAAAGACATTAGCGAATATAATGTCTTCAGGGCTCAACACCTGGTAAGCTGTCTCCATTCAATAAGGGTGGAGCCACAGGAGTGTGGCAGCTCTGTGTCGCTCCAAGACCTCACACATCTTCTATCCCATGAACCCCACCACAACATGTAATAAAAACCACACTACAAGTGTGGCACTGGGAAAACAACCCAGGACAACACCATGCATAAAGAATAAAGATTGCAGCTCTGGTGGTTTGAAAAGTACCAACCAGTTAGGTATCCTCTCAGATAAGGTATTTAGAGAAGAAATATGGAGGATGCTCAGAGAACTCAAAGAAAGCATAGATCGAGCTGAACAGAAAATCAGAAAACTCCAATCTGAAACAGCTGGGTTGAAAATCTCGGTAGACGGGCCTGGAGAGATAGCACAGCGGTGTTTGCCTTGCAAGCAGCCAATCCAGGACCAAAGGTGGTTGGTTTGAATCCCAGATAGTCCCCCGTGCCTGCCAAAAGCTATTTCTGAGCAGACAGCCAGGAGTAACCCCTGAGCACCGCCGGGTGTGGCCCCAAAACCAAAAAAGAAAAAAAAAGAAAAAGAAAAGAAAAAGAAAAAAAAAGAAAATCTCAGTACATGAAACGAAAACCTCTGCCTTTCATGCAGAAGGACGGTGGTTCGAATCCCAGCATTCCTATGGTCCCCTGAGACTGCCAGGAGTGATTTCTGAGCAGACAGCCAGGAGTGACCCCTGAGCACTGCCAGGTGTGACCCCCCCCCAAAAAAAAAAGAAAAAAGAAAAGAAAAAAAGAAGAAATGAAAACCTCAATGGAAACCTCTCCAACAAAGTAACAGCAGCTGAAGATAAAATCATTGAGCTGGAAGATGAGATGCAGAAAAACTCCATATAGCAGAAGGCATTGGAAAAGAACCTTAAAGCAAATGATCAGATAATGGAAAAAAATACTCAAAGAATGTGGACAGATGAAAATAGAAATCTTTGATAAACTCAACAGAAACAACGTAATAACCATTGGAGTCCCAGAGACCCAGGAAGAGAATAATAATAAGAGAAGATGGAGGAAGGTTGAGAAAAGGAAGAGGAGGAAGAAGGGGATGAAGAAGAGGAAAAAGAAGGGGAAGAAGGGGAGGAAGAAGGGGAAGAAGAGGAAGAAGAAAAGAAAAAAGAGAAGAAGAGGAGGCTAGGAATGTGCTTCAATAAGAAAAAATTTTAAAAAAGGAATAGACCAATTTTTCATCCTCAACCATGCCACCCTCTTACCTGCCCGGCAGTTCATCTCCCAGTCCCTCCTCCTTAAACCCAAATCCAACTTCTTCCTCCTCCCTCAGAACTAGGAGTCAATCTGTGTGATCCTCCCTACAACCTGGGAGTAATAAACCAGTCCCTCCATCAGATTCAGGAGTTCACCAGCCTCCTCCCTCAGACTGAAGAGATTATCCCTAGCTTCCTATCTCAGACCCTAGAGTCTATCCCCAGCCTCCCTTCTCAGACTCTCCGCAGGTCCCAGGACTCACGTGTTCCACTCATAAATTCTGGGTTCTGGAATCCCGCTGGCATCACAGGTCAGGTTGATCTCCCTGTGGCCCTGCTGTCCAATGTCATCGGACAACAAGATGGAGACATTGGGGATATCTGTGAGAAGCACAGGGACAGACTCAGAGACAGTAGTGCCTGCAGGGCCCACACTAATGAGGAAGAGCCTCCTACCCACATGAGAACAGGGAAACTCAGAGAACAGGAACTTGCGGGGAGCAGGACAAGGGAACAAAGACATCAGGATATCCTGAGATGATCAAACTGTCTCTGTGTGACCATGGGAACTGGAATGTCACCCCGTATGCACAAATCCTTGAGGAGATCCAGATGCTGCTTCGAAAATAACCTACTTGGGAATTTCTGCTTCTGTGCTTGCCTGCAGGTGCTGCAATGCTCTGAACCCCCAGATATTTGAGCACACGGAGATCCTTTCTATGTGCTGAGCACAGAGTCAGGAGTAACCCCTTAATGCCCTCGGGTGTGACTCCAACGCAAAACCAAGTAAAACCTGTGACCCAGGAAGTGGAGAAGGAAGCAAAGGACAGTGGTGTTGGTGGTCCAGGTATAGACATGAGGGATGGTGTGTTGATGGTGGTGGTGACAGCAGATGTCACTGTGTTGGAGACAAGAACTGAACATGCACATCTCAGTTCTAATACTTGTCTAAGAATTGAATAAACTCAGGGGATGTCTGGGAAGATCATCCAGGTCCTCAATCCAAGGAATAACTGTCTCATCAAAAGAATAAAACTAGTTTCCAATATCCTCCACAGTCAACACATCAACTCACTCCTGATCCTCAACACCTCCCCAGCTAATTGTCCTCAAATCACTCCAAGCCCCATCATGCCAGACTCCTCCCTTTCCTTCCGAGAATCTCTGCTGGGAGGGACCAGCCCTTGCCAGTCCTTGTCTTCATTCCTTCAGGCCACCAGTAACCATGCCCCATTTGGCACTGTCTCCACACAAGCTCCTCCCACAGCTCCACTGTTGTTGTTTTTAGGGGGGCCACAAGAGTTACTCCTGGCTATGTGTTCAGAAATCGCTCCTGGCTTGGGGGACCATATGGGATGCTGGGGATCAAACTGTGGTTCATCCTAGGTTAGCATGTTCAAGGCAAATGCCCTACCATTTGCACCACCACTCTGGCCCCACATCTAAACATTTTCAAAGCTTCTGTGAAAGATCTTTGCTGTGTAGCAAAATTCAATATCACAATCTTTTTATATATCCATATGTATAAAAAAGAGGAAGATTGATCCTGGTACAATATTTATTTCCCAGAGCTCTGCCAGGAGTGATCTCAATTGAGAACAGAGAGTCAGGAGTAAGGCATGGGCACTGCTAGGTGTGGCCAGAAACTACACACACACACACACACACACACACACACACACACACACACGATAGGGAGAACTAAAGAGTCTCTTTTTAGTTGTTTTCATTTTGAGCCACATCCAGAGATGCTCAAGGTTTCCTCCTGGCTCTGTGCTCAGGGATCACTCCTAGCAGTGCCAGGAGGACCATCTATGCTAGGACCGACCTGGATGTCCAAGTCAGACAAATCCCTTCCTGCTGTAATTTCACTCTGGCCCTGTTCTGGTGCCTTGCTGCTCTCGCTTCCCATACATCTGCTGAACCCAGTAAACATCTCTTGGCACCATCCTCTGTCAAGTCTGCCAAGTTTGGGGTTTGGGGACTGTTTCTAGCCCCATTACCTATAGGTTCTTAGAGATACACACAGAGAAATGGCAGTGAGGTTTCAGCCATGCTGGTGGGCATGGGGAGCAAAAAAGGAACCTAAGGGAGGGACAATGGATGTTGCTTCTCCTTCTGGAAACTGTAGAGATAATTCTCAAACCTGGAAATAGAAGATCCAGCACCCACAGTGCTGGGCTTTTAGTCAGAGAACCTGCTCCCTCTGCTGATGGTTCCAGAAGCACCCCTGCACCCCAATCCCTGGGGGAACTTTCACCCCAACTATCCCACACATTCTGTGAGGGTCAGGAACTCCCACCCCACACCAGGCTTTACCTAGTGCCAAGTACCTGCTCAGACCCAGAAATGAAGCCTTGATCCTCAGCCCCCCAAAGAACAGCTCCTGATCCCACAATATGGGGTCCAATTACCCCACTCTCCAACATGTTCTGGAAACAGTGGAGGCACAGTTCTAGGGCTTCAGAGCCTGAGACTGTTCTGAGCTCAGGGTGCCCTGGGAAAGTCACAATGTTACCTGGAACATGTGAGGGGGCAGAAAGTGGGTGCTGGCTAGTAAGCACATTAGAACCACTGGCTCGTGGGCAGGAGTTTTGTGAGGTGCTGTTCCCCTTCTGTGGGGT
This sequence comes from Suncus etruscus, assembly GCF_024139225.1. Classification (NCBI taxonomy): domain Eukaryota; kingdom Metazoa; phylum Chordata; class Mammalia; order Eulipotyphla; family Soricidae; genus Suncus; species Suncus etruscus. The sequence continues at coordinate 88,660,712 of NC_064861.1, forward strand.
GACTCACCTCCATATCTGGAGTCTCCCCTTTCCTGAGAGCTGCAGCAGGACTCATGGGCCCCTGATTCCGACTCTGAGGTGGCAGATGCTGGGAGAGGCCTGAGATGGGCTTGAAGCCTGGAGGACCTGGGGTCTCTGGGCATAAAGAAGGGGTCACTCACCTGCTCCTGTGGGCACCCAGAACAGTGGCAGCAGAGGCAGCAGCAGAGGCAGTCCCAGAAGGGGAGAGGGCCAGGCCATTGTGAGGCTTCCCGGAGGACGGTACTGTCTGTGTAGTGCTCTTTGTGGCCTCCAAAAGAAAAATGGACAGTCCTGGGGTTTGGGCTTCAATGTCAGACAGAGTGAGTTCTTAAGAAAAAGAAAATAAATAAATAAGTAAATAAATAAAAGCCAGAAAAAATTTATGGCTCTAATTAGACAATATAAATATCAAAGTTTCATAAATTTCATGCTGTACCCTACACCTTGGACAACCCATCCTTGACATCCTTGTTCTCCCTCATCTTACGAAGCCACACACCCCAAGAAGGGTATCCCCAAATTCTTTACGTGATGTCTGCTCTTTGTATCTTTCTCCAGGTCTGGCTCCTTCCCACCCTCGTGAATGTGCAAGTTTCCTGCAAACCTCCTGGGATATAGATGAGCTATGACATCACAACTTCTGTGGCTCAAAAACAGACTAATGGGCTGGCAGAGAGACGGTCCAGAGATGAAGGCCCTGGCCTTGCTCACGAGAGCAAAGAGGCGATTCCAGACATGCAAACACAGACACACCAAGATAGATATCCACAGACACACCCAACATACAAATCTTTGGATCTGATAAGACTCGATTTCCCTTTCAGGTGTGCAGAAAATTGTGGTAGAAACTTGCAGTCATTTGATAACATCTTTTCTTTTTTGGGGGGGGTTTGGGCTTTTGGGTCACACCTGGCAGCGCTCAGGGGTTACTCCTGGTTCTATGCTCAGAAATAAACTCTGGCAGGTTTAGGGGACCATATGGAATGCCAGGATTTGAACCACCGATCTTCTGCATGCAAGGCAAACACCTTACCTCCATGCTATCTCTCCGGCCCCTGATAACATCTTTTCCTTAGAACATTACTTTCTGGTTATTTTCTTCTCACTCTCACTGTCTCCACCTGCCCTCAGGCTGTGGCACTGTGGGCTCTGGTGCTCCCACATAACTTTCTGAGGTGCTCCCTGGTGGATAACAGGTCCACTCTCCAGGACCAGTGGGCTCTGAAGAGGCATTGCCATGAGAACATGTTTCCAGGGTTCAAGGAATTGACCCTCTGTTTAGGTATGAAGGGGGCCAAGGCCTGGTCACTCCAGCTCCTGCTCTCTGATTTCTGTGCTCTCCAGAAGGATGTCAGGGGATGCTGAATCATTAAGTGAGCACTTATTTTGGAGGTAATGAACAAGGAAGGTGAAAGCATCAGGAAGGGGGTCCTGGGAGATACCCAGATCTTTTGGTTTTGCAGCTTTTACTTTGTTTGCTTGTTTGTTTGGGGGCCACACAGGTGACGCTCAGGAGTTACTCCTGGCTTTGTGCTCAGAAATTGCTCCTGGCTTGGGGGACCAAATGGGATGCAGGGGGATCGAACTGCTAACAGTCTTAGGGTAGTACATGCAAGGCAAACACTCTACTGCTTGTGCCACTGTTCCAGTCCAGCTTTTACTTTCAAACTTCCTCCTTCCTGGGAAATTAAAAAGTAAGAAAGTCCACAAGAAGTGGGGCTTCAAGGGGGAAAAAAGTTCAATTACCACTTTCTTTTTGGTTTTCCTTTTATGGTTTCTCCTCCTTCCTTTTCCCTTCCTGCCGTCTTCTCCATTCCAGAGTTCAAGGTCTGGCCTGGTCTGTGCAGGTTCCTAGGTCCATGACACAGTCCTTGTACCATGGAGGGTTACAGGGACCCTTCCCTGAACTGGGGCCCAGACTGACCTCCTCCCCCCAGCAGTGCCAAGTGAGAGATCTTGAAACAAACCCCCTGCCTTGGGACCAGTGCCCTTGAAGGTATTTTGCCTGCTCCCATTTTTTTAAGGATATGGTTGGTTTCCTCCCTGTCATCACATATGGTCCCCTAAGAACTTCCAGGGTGATCTCTGAGCTAAGACCAGGAGTGAACTCTAATCATTGCATTGTGTAGCCAAAATACCCCCCCCAAAAAAAAAGAAAAAAGAAGAAAGATCCTCCCCAATTGCACCCAAGGCTATAATTACTCCCCTGGACCATAGCAGCACCCTCAAGCCATGGCAGCACACACTTTGAGAAGCCTAAACCCCATCTCCTATCTTTTTGGAGCTTCTGTCATTGATCTCACTGTCTGCTGTTCCCTCCCTCTGTTGTCCATCCTCCCAATCAGCATTCATCTGCCCATTCATCATCCATTCTCTCTCCCTTTAATCCCTCTGTCATCAGTCTGTCAGTCCATCTATTCTATCATCCATATGTAAAATAAGACCCATGGGTCTTTGAAATCACCCCCAGAAGTGTATTGCATTTCTAACCCCAGGTGGACAGGTGTGAAGAAACAGAGTAGCAGCCAAGAATGAATGAGCTGAGTCAGGAGGGAGGGAGCCATGAAGCCAGTCTGTACCTGGTGGTATCTCTGAGCCCAAAGCCAGAACTTCCTCTTTCTTCATTAAACCAATTCCCATGCACCAGGGAGAAAGCCAAGAGTAATCCGCCTGGGCTTTTCTGTATCAAAAGAGAGATTTACAGGGGCCAGAGTGGTGGCACAGCAGTAGGACATTTGCCTTGCATGTGGCTGACCTAAGATGAATAGTGGTTCGATTCCCTGGAGTCCCATATGGACCACTGAAGCCAGAGCAATTTTGAGTGCATAGCCAGGAGTAACCCCTAAATATCACTGGATGTGGCCCAACAACAACAATATAAATACAGTCAAAAGAGAGATTTACAGAAAAGAGGAAGATAGGGGAACATGTTTGTTTTGGGTTAATAGCTGGGTGTCATCTGACAATTTCACCCTTTCTGTTTAAAAAAAAATAAGTAAAGCTACAAGTTTTGTTCTACTGTTCTCTTCCAGAGATGAGAACCCCATATAAGAATCTATAAAAGTGGTTAAGATTTTGCAATAGACACATTAAAAGTTGGCTATAAAATCATTCAAGGTCAGATTATACAGACATATTTTCAAAACAATCAGCTTTTTCCATATCTTTGTTTTGTACATAACACAAAAGTATTTCGAAGACTTCTCTGAACATAAACATTAGAACCTTTCTGCAGATACGCTTAATTTGAAAATTATTAAGCAATTTTATACCAAGCACTGTCATACAAGTCTAGAACATTCAAATTCCTTTTTTATAAACTTCTCTAAACAAAAATCACAAGAACATCTCTCCATATATATATATATGTATATATATAAAGTTTAAAATAAGTTTGCTAAAACATTCTTACAGTGAGCACTGTAATAAGAGTCTATAGTATCCAAGTTCATCTTCCATTGACTTCTATGGACAAAGACATTAGAACATTTCTGCAGACATAATTTGGGAATAAAGTGTTTATAATATACACAATCAAACATCATAACAATTGAGAAACATTCACCAGGATATCTGAGAACTATTAAAACCTAACAACATTATGGCATTTCCCCAGAACCATGCAAACGAATATTAAACCACTAAAGTTGGATACAAAATTATCTGTTTGCAGTTGGGCATAGAACAAAAGAGTAGCATTAAAATCTATACAGGTAGACTCCTAGAGATATACTCTAGGAACTCAACACAATACAAAAAAAACCCTTCCTCACACCTATATTCATTGCAGCGCTATTTCCAATAGCCAGACTCTGGAAACAACCAAGATGCCCTTCAACAGATGAATGGCTAAAGAAACAGTGGTGCATATACACAATGGAATATTATGTAGCCGTCAGAAGAGATAAGTCATGAAATTCTCCTATACATGGATGTACATGGAATCTATTATGCTGAGTGAAATAAGTCAGAGGGAGAGAGATAGACACAGAATAGTTTCACTCATTTGTGGGTTATAAGAAAACTAAAAGCCATTGAAATAATTCCCAGAGATTAAGGTTTGAAGAATTGGCTCAAGATATGAAGCTCACCACAAAAAGTGATGAGTGCAAATAGATAAATAACTGCACTGAAAGCTATCATAACGTCATTGAGTGAAAGATGTAGAAAGCCTGCCTCGAATACAGGCAGTAGGTGGGAGAGGGAGGAGATGGGGGCACTGGCAATGGGAAGGTTGCACTAGTGAAGGGGGTGTTCCTTTTATGACTGAAACACAACTACAATCATGTTTGTAATCACAGTGTTTAAATAAAGATAGTATTTTTTTTTCAAAAATCTATACAGATAGAACACACAGCTTAACCAGAGCACATAGTTTAATCAGAAACATAGTGATTGATACAAATAGGATCAAGTGATTAACCTAAAAGAAAGTTACAGGAAGTTCTGAAAGCAGTTGGGCTTCTTCAGTAGGGCTTGGATCCTTCATCTTCTGTAGTAGGCTGCTGAGGTCATTTGGGATGGAAAGTCCTTTGGTTTCTGGGCTGGAATCTGGGTAGGGGACCCACTCATCTTCTGATGTTGATTCCCTTATAATGGAATCTTTGGCTTCTATTCCATCAGTGACCTCGATAACCTGCTCTAGGTTGCAGGGGTGAGGTCCTTGCAAAAAGCATCTTTGGTAGAAGAATATGGTTGGCTTCTGGGACACTGCTCAGAGTCTTCAGCTCTCTCTACCTCACTGCCCCATTCAGAACAGGGGCCATGTGCACGGACGTTCCCGTGAAAAGCACTGCATACTCAGTCTGGTTCAAGGAGGCCTTCGTGGTATTTAGCCACCAGAGGGTCATATAACTCACCATTGTTGGGGTCTTCTTGGGTCCCTGGGTTGCAATTCTAGCGCCATGTGTAAAATAAAACCACGGGTTTGTGAGATAACCCCACATGCACATTTCTAACTCAGGCAAATAGGTCTCAATAGATCACACCAAGCATCATGTTTCTAAACTCCACCTGAGAGGTCTGAAAAGACAGGTAGCAGTTGACAGATTCATAAGCCAAGCCAGTCAGAAGTCATTGGAGTCATCTATCTGGCTGAGCCAAAAATCAGAACTGCTCTTTCTTTATTAAACCAAATCCTATACACCTGGTGGGGAAAGGTAGAGTAATCCAGGTGGGCTTTTATTTATTTATAATTTTTACATATTTATGATTTATTTACATATTTAGGATTTATGGGAAAGAGGAAGATGGGGAAACATCTGTGTTCTGGGTTAATAGCTAGGTATCATGTTACATACATCCATCTACCAATTTCCATCATTGCGTTTCTCCCTCCTTCCACTGATCCATCTGTCTGCCCCATCCCTCATTTACTGCATCCTGTGCAGAAACATCCTCCCCAGGGAGAATCTAGGTTTCTGGGGGCAAGTATACAGGGTTTTGGGGGTTGTACGGTACAGTGAAAGTTCCAGACATCTGGGTCCTACTCCCTGAAACAGTGACAGCCTCTCCCTTCCATGGACTGTCACAGAAGTGGTGACATCACAGTTCATCCATATCTCAGTAGGTTTGCAGGAAACTCACACATTCATGAGGGATGGAAGGAGCCAGGCATGGAGGAACATACAAAGAACAGACAGACATGCAGACATGTCCCGGGGTGTGTGACTCTGTAAGAGGAGGGAGAACATGGATGCCGGGGTCTGAGTGGGCTCCACCCTGCAGTGCTCACTGCCTGGACCATCTGCCTGAGGTTCTTCTCAGCTTCCATATTTCATGTCTGGGGGAAGGTCTTCTTGTATTTAGGCCAAGGTTTTCCCTTTCCATTTCCCCCATATTTTGCTGGGCCTATGCAGACAACAACAAATGCCACTCTCACACCATTATTACTGTATTTTTTAACTCTTATTCTTTAAAAAAACAAATCAAAGAAGAGCTTACTAAACATTCTGCTAGTGCTTTACTGAGTTCATTGGTGATTCAATAATTTTCAAAAACATACTTGCTACTAAACATTTTCTTCTTTTCTTTCTCTTTCATCTCTTGAGTTTTTCTTTTAATTTTCTATTTTTTTAAATCACGTTGCTTTGGGTCTTCTTAAAACATGTGTATGATAATCAGTTGTGTCAACTACGTGATGCATTTTCTTTAAACAAATTAAAAAAGAAAAAGAAAAAAATTTTCTATCCGCTCTGAGGTAAGCCAATTTCTGTTGGAATTTTGGGAGGTATGGACTCACTGTCAAACTTCCACCCTTTTGTTCCCCCAGAGAGCAGATCCTGTTCCTCCAGAATCCGTCACTACTGGCTTCCCGCACACACCGAATCACCCATTGGGAAGCAAAAGCCCAAGGGCAGAGGCACATTTTGGCCCACCTGCTCCAACTTGCTGCATGGCCCAAACCCTGCCTGGCCCAGCCCCCTCCACTGCTGAGACTTCCTCTGCTGCTGCCTTTGCCGCCAAATTCTGGGTGCAGATAGGAACCCTGAGTGATCCCTTCCCCCAGAGTTGGATCCTCAAGTTTCCCAAGCTCCAACCCTGCCCCAGGCCTATCCCTACACCCCAGAGACAGGTCAGGATTGGCTATAGTTCTCAGGAAAGCTGAAACTGCAGCTACAGGGGTGAATCACCCCACAGAAATGGCACAGAGCCCAGAATATTCCTGCCCCCAAACAGCTGGTTCTGAGAGTGTCCATGCACCAACACTCAATCCACTAATGACCACGTCCTGACCTCTCAAATGTTCCAGGTAACAGGGTGACATGCCAGGCAGCCTGAACTCAGAACAGTCTCAGGTTCTGAAGTCCTGGAAAGGCTTCTGCTGTTTCCAGAACATGCTGGAGAGTGGTGGAGCTGGGCACAGTTGGAAGTCCCAGACTGTGGGGTCAGCAGCTGTTCTTGGGGCTTGAGGATCAAAACTCGGTTCCCAAGTCTGAGCAGGTGCTGGACACCAGGTGCCCTAAAGCCTTGGGTGGGGTGGGAACTCCTGACCCTCAAACATCAAGGAGACAGTCTGAGAGTGAAAGTTTCCATGGGGATGGGGTTTAGGGAGTGTTTCTGGAACCATCAGCAGAGGGTGCAGGTTCTCTGACTAGATGCCCAGCAGTGTGGGTGCTGGATCCCCCAACTTTCAGGGTCTAAGAAACATCTTTACAGTTTCCAGAAGGGGAACCGGCTGCCATTGTCCCCCATTTAGGCCTCTTTTTGCTTCCCATCCCCACCAGCACAGGGTGGTGAATCTTCACTGCCATTTCCTGTGCATGTCTCTAAGAACCCATCTGTGATGGGGTGAGAAACACTTCCCAGATTCCAAAGAGCAAGAAGGGACTTGACAGACTTGGCAGAAGCCAGTACAGGAGGTGTTTATTGGGTTCAACAAAGCAGGTGTTGGGGAGTAGAGAACAGCCAAAGGGGCCCAAACAGGACCAGAGCGCAAGTTCAGCTGGGAGGAGTTTGTCTGATATGGACAATTGGGGTCAGTCCCAGCACAGATGGTCCTCCCAGCACTTCTGGGAGTGATCCCTGAGCACAGAGCACCTGAGCATTGCTGGATGTGGCCCCAAACCAAATCAACAACAAAAAAGTGACTAATTCTTCTCTGCGTGCGTGTGTGTGTGTGTGTGTGTGTGTGTGTGTGTGTGTGTGTGTGTGTGTGTGTGTGTGTGGTTTCTTGGCCCATCTGGTAGTGCTCAGGGTGTTAGGTGGCTGAACACCGTGCAGAAAAAAGGAAACAGATGAGAAGAAATAAGGGTACATTTATTAAAACTCACCACAGAGGATTCGGGGCCCCAAAATCAAAGAGATTGGAGCTCTGAGCCTGGGGTAGATACACAATTTATCCTCCTTGAACCAAGTCCAAAAGCACAGTAACGGCATTCCTCAATCCCATTAAGCAGAATTAGTGATGAGGACTTTCTAACACATGCATCCTCACAGCCTTGTCTGTAATCATTCAGTCCTTCCAGGAACCTGGGTGGGTCCTCTTGATCTCCTTCCAGGCACTGGGTTGCCTAATTTTTCCCTAGGGTCAGACCGAGCTGTCTAATGGCACTTCTCTTGTTCACAACGGTTTAATACTGGCCCTGTGCTCAGAGATCATCCTGGCAGGGCTCCCGGAAACACGTTGTTCTGGGATTTCTCTCCCTCTTCCTCTCTCTTTCTCAGGCCTCTCCATTGTTTTATGGTTTGGGATGTTGAATATTGCTATGTTAAAAGGTTTTTACAGGAGCTGATGGCCAAAGCTCAGATCTTACCTCTGGACTTAACTGTGTGACTAGAGTAAAAGATTGTATGACTCAGTTTCTCCCTCTATGAGGCAGAGCTGGTAGTAGTACTCAGTCATAAAGTTAGTTATCCCTGATCTGGGCCAGTTATTTTGAGGATTAGGGACCTGGATTATTTTTTCGACTTCCTAAGTTTATTCAATTCTCCAAAAAGTGCTTAACAATGAGATGTGCAAGCTCAGTTTTGTCCCCAGCACAGTGACAACAGCACTGCCACCACCACTACTAACACACCAGCCTTCATGGCTAGACCAAAACCACTGTCCTTTACTGTGTCTTCCAAATTCTTGGTCAGAGATTTTTATTTTGCTTTTGTTTTGGAGCCACACCTGGTGATATTAGGAGTCCCTCTTGGCTCTACTCACAAATTACTCCACAGCTCCTGCCCTCTGGGTTTCCCTATTCTCTATGGACAAGGGGTTCTTGGGTTCTTCCTCATCAGTGTGGGCCCATGGGAGCTCTTGTCTCTGTGCCTTTTCCTGTTGCCTTTACAGAAGCCCCCCAGGTCTCCATCTTAATGGCACCGGGCAGCAGGGCCACAGGGAGACCCGCCTGAGCTGTGACACCCCTGGGAACCTGGACCCTAAAAATCATGAGTGCAGCACTTGAGTCCTGGGACTGAGTCAGATCTGAAGTGGGAGGCTGGGAATATATTCTTGGGTCTGGTGGAGGGGGGGGCAATAGGTAACTGGATATGATGTGTCAGCAGCAGCTCTGGAGACCCAACCTAAGGACTTGGCTTTCCTCGTTTCAGAGTTACTGAGCAGAAGAGGGCCATGAGCTTTGTTCTATCAAGTTCTTCAAAGGTCAACGAACTTTACTTCTCTCAGGCCATTAGGATGGGGTGCTGACAGACAGAGCCATGGGAAGTTGGGGGAGACTGGAGGGCACACAGGATGTGAGGAATGGAAGTTTTGGGATGCTCTGAAGTGGAGCCTAAGGGCCCACTGAGTTGTTCTGGAAAGTGAGAGGGATAGTTAGGGGAGCTCCAGGGGCTTCTAAATTTGGACAGAGATGCAGGAGGTGCTGTGGGGTCCCCAGCCCCTGATCCTTCATCTCCAGCAGAGGCCATGCTCTCATCCCAGTGCCCCCTAGGACCAAAGGCATCCTGTCCCCTCTGCTGTACCCCAGGGTCACTGTTCACCTGCTTCCGCCCTCAGAGGAGTCCATCAACACCATCTTAATCTGACATGTCTCTAACACACTGGGGATGGTTGGGTAGCCAGGAAAGTCCTGCTCTCAGGTAATGAGCAGTGGGGAGCACAGACAGCCCAGGTGGAGGCCCAGTAGGATCACCTCTGAAGGAGGTTTGGGGTTTTTGCTTCGGAGCCCTTCAGCTGCCAGAATGCTCAGCCCCTCCCTGATCTCAGAAAGGTCTTTCCCAGGATGAGGCCGAGCTGGAGCATTGCAGCTGCTGGAACGTGCCTTCAAGATGGCCTAGAAAAGGCAAATTAGGGAAAAGTCACCTTCAGCTTTGATCAAATCTAGGTGCCTGGATTGTGTGTACAAGTCTGGGTCTATTTTTTCTCTCCCACAAAGCAGTGAACCTGCAGGTTTCCATCATACCATTAAGTATATGGTTGGAAAGAAACCAGCACTTTGAAAATAGCTCTGCCTAAAATCCCAGGGCTGCCTCTCATTGGTGCATTTCAGCTCACATGGCCCCAGTAACCAATCACAACAGCCACACAGAATGGAATCCTTTGATAGGCCATTCCTGTGGTCAAACCTTAACCAAGAGAGACCTGGAGTTGGAATGATGACTGCCTAAATGGATGAGGAGCTATGTTTACATTGTAAGGGGGACCCCAAAATCTTCTATCCTAAACTCCTGTTCCTTCTATTTAGGACTTTCTAGAGAACAGTCACAGTCTATTGGCTCTTAGGATCCTCTTTCTGACTGTAGGACTCGGGTCCGTGGTGCTCAGAGACCTGATTTATTTCCTGTGTTTCAGAAAGTCCCATGAGTGTCTCCTCTCTGGAACATTCCCCACTCGCCTGTCAGCCTGAGCCTCCCAGAGCCACGATCCCCTCTTGAGCCTTGAGACCTGTGCTGGTCCCTTCACTCTGCCCTGTACTGAATTGGAAGGGGGAAACCTCTGGTCGTGTGGCCCAGGCACCAAACCCTGACTGCCAACAGCATCCTAACACATCTCTTTAGCGTCCCCAGGTCAATACCAACACAAGTGCCTCAGAGAACGGGGTAAGTATGGGGTGGGATGCTGAAGTGGGTGAGGGGTTTGCACAAAGCACCCCACATAGTGAAGATTTTTCCCTAGAAAAACCCTCTGTGTTGCACCCCAAACCTTGTCATGCCTAGCAGAACCCCTATTTGGTTACATGAATGCCTGAATCTCTTTTACCCGGTCTGTCCTGAGGCCTAGTTTGATTTTTTGTTTGTTTGTTTGTTTCTTTTTGTGCCACACCCGACAGTACTCATGGGTAACTCCTGGCTCTGTGCACAAGAATTAGTGCTCAGTGAACCATTGAATATGCTGGGAATCAAACACAGGTCAGCCATGTGCAAGGTAAGCACCCTCTTCACTGTACAATCTCTAGGCCCCAGAGTTAATGCAACCCTGCTGTTGAATTAAATAATTAACGATGGGGCAGGATGGCGGTGGATGGCGATGGATTTCTCTCTGCCATCCCAGGCCACGTGGCTCCGCAACCCCATCCAGCCGTCGGGTCTGGGGTCCAGGAAAGCGACGGGTATAGAACTCACTCACAGGCAGGCATCAGGCAGCATCAGCTTTATTCATCCCTATTCACCACATGTGTGGCCCATATCATAACCAATTAAGCATTCAGCCATTCTAGGCTACCCTGCATCTAAATTCCTTTCAGCCATTTTTCTTTGACCTCCATCCTGGTCAAAGACCAAAAGAGGCAACGACCCAAAAGCCAGAGAGCTCAGCAGGCCAGAGACCCTAATCCCCTGGCTGAAGGGTTTATCTACCTATTCCAAGACCCCTCCCAGGAATGGGCGGGGTTTCACAAGTAAGGTTACACCTAATATCTGGTTCCCAAGACCCCTCCCAGAAATGGGTGGGTCTTAGGTAGCTACACCCAAATCCAGGGTCTCAGATAGGTACACCAACACCCTGCTAAACCCCTCATGCCCACATCTGGAAAAACTGCCTGCTCCAAGGAGAAGGACCGTCTGGTTTGCACCTCTGGGACACTGTCCAGGGAGAGTCTGTTTGGTTTTGTCTGAAAGGGCCTCACAGGGAGCAGAGTGGGGAGGGTGCTTGCCTAGCACAGGGTTTGATCCCTGGCATCCCATATTGTCCCTGGCATTGGTAGGAATGATTCCTGAGCACTTCCAGACCTCTCTGGCAGGTCTCCGCTGCTGAAGCCGACACTACCAGGGTCGGCCGGCAGAGGGCGCGTGGTGCCGGGATGACCTGGAGATTCAGGCTGCATCTGTCCTGGGACAAACACACCACCCCCCAAAAAGATTGACTCCGTCCCACATCAGGGAGGACCCCTCTGAGTCAGAACATATGAGCAGATGCCAGCTTGGGATCCCCAGCAGTACTCCTGAGCTTCCTCTGGGCTAGAAGGATTCACAGGATTCAGCAGGGCTGTGCTGGTTTCTCTCTGGGATCCTGTGGAATCTAGGTCAGCCAAAGGAGAAGCACAGTGGGGTCCCAGGAGACCCCCTTCTCCAGAACCTTACGTGTCAATCTACCTGGGCAGCCCCGCTCAGCCTCCGTGTCCAGAGAGTCTACTGGGGACAGAATAATAAATAAACTGTCCTGCATGTGGGTAGGAAGCAGTTCAGTGGTAGGACAGGAACCCCAGGTTGAGAACCGGGTTCAAGCCCAGCTCCCACATCCACAGTTACTTTCCATCTACTAAAGGCTCTAAACCCACAGATTCTGAGGGTTTATCCCAGGAGGGGTACACCAGCTCTTTCCAGGCATGCTCTGTGCCTGTCTTTACCCTCCCTCCTCCCAGCACCCCCACATCCCCACTGGCCTCACTGGGCCTTGCCAGGGTCTAAGGTCTCTTGTGCCCCCCCAAAATGCATCATTTTCCCCAAATCAGAGCAAAGAAGGTGTGTCACCTCATCCCCCATCTTCCTATGTAATCTTACCTGATGGTAAGACCAGCCTATTTCTGGGAGGGGTCTTTGGAAGGCGAACAAATTACCCACTCTGGACAGAGGAAGGTAGTGATAAAAAATAACAATACAAAGCCACTTCTGGGCCAGAGACAACGCACACATAGAAGGTCTAGAACATGCTCCCCTGCTTCTCTCAGTCACTGGGTTTAATGGAAGATGGTTGTTCCTATCCCAAAGAGCATCGTGCATTGTTGGTGAGAGTGGGAAGAAGGGGTGCTGCTTCCAGAGTGCCATGGATTGAAGCAGCAAAGCCCACAAGAAGTGGGGATTCAAGAGGGACATGTTTGGGGACATGTCTTCTCATGATTTCAGGTCCTCCTTCAATGTCCTCCTGATCTCCTTTTAAATCCCTGGGTCTGGGTCTGACCGAGTCTCTGCACTTGGATCTATGGCACTGTCTTGTGTCCCATGAGGATCACATGGACCCTTCCCTGAACTGGGATCCAGCACAGCCCCCAGGCTGGCCTCCTGGTGCTGAGGGAGAGACCTAGGATAAAACCAGGTGTCCTTTCCTCCTCCTGCATCGGAACCCTGAGCCTCACTTCCAGCACCCATGAACCTTCTTCTCCTGCTCCCACCCCACCCCTTAATGGTATGTCTCAAACCCCAGTACTTCTTAGGGTCTGCTGACCTCTTAGCTCAGGACATACTCCTGAACATCACCAAGTCTGTTGCCCCGAAAATAAAATAAAGACAGAAAAGAAATCAACACTGCATCACCAAATAGAACAAGGCTATAATTATTTCCCTGGACCATCACAATACCCCCAAGGCAGAGTCCCTTTCAGAAGCTTTTCAGAATTTTCTCCACCTCCACCTCCACATATGTATCCATTCATCATCCATGACATCAACCAGACAGTCAGCTGCTTTGATGCAGGGGGAACCCCTGAGGGCTGGCTGGGGCAGGCAGTTAGTTTGGGGGATTTGTCCCCAGGACAGTTGCAGCCCCAGTCTCCGGATCATTCCAGCCTCAACCGCCCTCTGCCAGCGGATCCCGGGTAGTGCAGGGTTCAGTCTGGACTGCTGCAGAGGAGACAGGCCAAAGGGGAAGATGTGAACCTCACCTGCAAGGTATTTCTCCATTTGGCTTCTTCCTCACACCTAGATAAAAAGTGCTCATGATTTACTCCTGACTCTGTGATCAGGGATCATTTCTGGTGGTGCTCAGGGAATCAAACTGTCAGGTATCTGGGGGCCGGGCGGTGGCGCTGGAGGTAAGGTGCCTGCCTTACCTGCGCTAGCCTAGGAGACGGACCGCGGTTCGATCCCCCGGCGTCCCATATGGTCCCCCAAGCCAGGAGCGACTTCTGAGCGCATAGCCAGGAGTAATCCCTGCGCATTACCGGGTGTGGCCCAAAAACCAAAAAAAAAAAAAAAAACTGTCAGGTATCAAGCCTTTGTTTACCATGTGGTAGACAATGCCTTCCCCACTGTGCTCTTGCTCACCCCCGCAAGGCCCTTTCAAATAAAGGTTTGTGTGAAAGTCAGACTGCTTTTCCAGGTGTGACAAGAGAGGCTCAGCCATTAAAACACAAATCCCTGGGGCCAGAGCAATAGTATAGTCCCTAGGAAACTTGCCTTGAATGTGGTTGACCCAGGCTGGAACCCCAGATTTGCATATGGTCACTTGAATGCTACTAGAAACAATTCTAGAACCAGGAGTAACTGCTGAACAAGTATGGCCCCAAACAAAAAAATAATGAACAACAACAACAAAAATCCGCTGCTTGCATACAAGGGAGACAGTTCAGCTGGGCTGAGTCCTGCTCTCATGCAGGAGGCCTGGGTTCAGTGGAAGTGATCCTGGGCACAGAGTCAAAAGAGGCACAAAAACCACATCAAAATCAGACCAGGAACTGGAGTTGAAAAGGGAAGTCAACAACTAGTTACACCACCCCCACTTATACCTGCCTTTTTGTATCTAACCCTTTTTTTCCTAAAGAGGAACTCGTATCTCCTTAGCGGATATCATGCCCTTATAAGGAACTCGTATTACCTTAACGAATGTTATAACCTTATAAGGAAGTCATCCCTCCCCCTTTCTTCCCCCTCCCCTTCCTATGGTATATAAGGATGAACAAAGAAAGCCACTCGGTCCTTTGCCTCTGTTCGGTTCTGAATGAGCATTGGACTCTGGCCAGCCAGAATAAAGAACCCACTTGAGCTTTTGCCTGAGTGACTGTATCTTCATTTCTCCTCGTCGGAGCTGCATTTGGACTAGCGAGCCTTACAGAGCAATAGTACAGCAAGAAAGGTGCTTGCCTTGCACTCAGCCCACCCGGCTCCATCAACATCATCTCATAGGATCCTCATAGCAACACCAAAAATAATTCCTAGCCATAGAATGAGGAATAGCCTCTTAGAAGAATAGCTCTCAGAAGAGCTGGTTGTGGTCCCAACAGAAGAAGACAAACAAAAAATTATGAAAAAAAAAAACGAAAGATAAAACATGAAAAAACCTGAACACAAATACATACATTTAAATAACCAAATAGATGTGTTTCCAATGCACAGGGGCAGTGTTTGGGTGCAGCACAGAGTGCTTCTTGGGTGAACCCCCCACAATTTGGGGTCCTTTGTGTGGACCCTCTTTGCGCAGATCTCTCGCCCCATCTCAGCACACTACCACCTGCACTTAGCCCATTATCAGAGACTCTGTTTCAGTACTTAACCTGTGGTCACAGAGGAGACATGTCAGGAAACTGTGGGCAGTCGGGGGTACCAAGAGGTTTAGGGCTCAAAACTCCAGGCATAGGGCCTCCCCTTCCCTTCAGGGACCACAGTTCTAACAGGGGTGCAGGGAGTGGCTTCCTCCTATAATTCCTTAAGATTCATTCTAGTCTTTTCTCTTTGGTCTTTGCAGTGTCAGGGATCAAACCCTGTGGCTCACAATTGCTGATCTGAGCTCAGCACAGCACCTGTCCTGGACTATTACTGATAACAAACCAATATAACTGATGAGCCCTGTCTGGTCTGTTATCAATCATGAATCAATATTGACAGAATGTGGCTTGGGTACAGTTTCTAGCTGAAATCTGGTGGATTGGGGTCTGGCCGGAATCCTCAGGGGATGTGCTATGGGCTTTCCCCTCGGTGCCTCAGTTTCCACTTTTTGATGGGTCTCCCCAGCCAGAACTGAGTGTTTCCTACTGCCAGGGGCCTTCTCAGGTAAGGAGACCTGGTCAGGCATAAACCATAAAACCCTTCTTCCTTCCTATACATGACAACCACAGGATTGAAGGTCATGGCTCACACAACCATGATGGGGGTGACAATATGCCAAATGTAGACTCAGTGCTGCCCCAGGTACTCTAATGGGGAGACTAAGTCACAGGAAACCTGTCCTCTACCTAAAGACACACTCAGAGACAGAGTGAGGCTGAGCACAGTCTGGCTCTTGGGGAGCAGCAGGAAGGAATCACCCCTCCATCTCCTCCTAAGTGTGGCCTGTGCCCAGGGGCAGTACAGAGAACCCCAGATCTGCCTGGGGCCTCACAGGTCTCAGCTCTGTCCCAGAACTACTCTGGCCCCTAACTGCCCTCAAGTCAAGTCTCCTGCAGCTGTGCAGTTGTGCAGGTCTTCTCAGGGGAATCCAGGGGCCATTTCGTCTGCCCCCTCCATTCTGGGAAGCTCTCAGGGGGTGTCTCCTAGCAGGAACATAGGGAACCTCTGAGAGGACTGTGCCTCTGCCTCAGGATCCTGTTTGTCCCTATGGTAGAGCCCAGTGCTGGCTGGCTGTGGCTCAAAGGGGGAGGACCCCTGCCTCAGTGTCTGAGCTGATCTCCTCTGAAGGTCTGTGTCTGCAGGATCCAAGACCCCTGGGATCTGGGGACACTAAGTACAGGGGCTGAGTGGAAGGAAGATCACAAGCCTCAAGCTTAGGAAGAGATCGTGACTCTAGAAAGTTCAGGTCTTACAAACAATTAGGGAATGTTCCAGAGAGGAGACACTCACAGCACTTTCTGTAACATCAGAAAAAGCAGGAATCCGAGGACCACGACCACAAGTCCCACCACCACATATAACCCAATCTGGTAAGGCGGGTCTGATTCTGGATCTGATTCTGGCTGTCCTCTGGAAAACCCTGGAGGGAGAGAAGGAAGCAGGAATTTAGGACAAAAGACTTTGGGGTTCCCTCTACCCAGAAACATTGCCCCACATCCCTGTAGGCAGCCCCCACTCCATCTCCAGATCTCCGGGGGTCAGGGGCAGGACACCAGAACAAGCTAATCAGAGTGTCCTATTCTGCATTTCTGCTCTCATTGGCCAAAATGACAGTGCAGGCGGAGGGCGCTTGCCTGGCTGGAGGCTGACCTAGTTCCATCTCTGATACGCCACATAACCCCCCCAGGCCCTCCCAGAAGTGAGCACTGAGAGCAGAGGTAGGAATAGGCCCCCCCAAAATACAAGCAAACAAGTATCATTTCTTCTCCAGTCCCAGTATTGAAGGGGGGACAAAAGCTGAAAAGTCCACATGCCTCCTGATGTCTGAGGGCACAGCTGGCCTAGGAACAGACCAGTACGAAGAAAAGTGAAGATTAAATATGACAAGTTCTGGGTTACACACACAACTGTGATTCCCTACACTGGATCAGACCTTGTGGGTATCCCCTTCCCCAAATTCTTGTTATCCCATCTGAATCATCAGAACCGACCACATCTGGAATGGGTTTGTAGAAGCCTCTGCCTGGGGTGAGAAAGGGGATAAGAAGGAGAGTTTGAATCAGCAGAGAAAATAAACCAGGAGAATCAGCAAAACAGCAACAGCAGCAGCAGCAAGGCCCAGCAAAGAAGAAGCAGCAGCAGGAGTCAGTCAGCAAGGATGCCTGGAGAGCAGCTGAAAGGGAGACAGAGGCAGAGAGAGCTAGTGAAGGAGCAGAGAAGTGACTGCTTGGAAAAGGCTTAACATGGAAGCCATCAGATTGTTCTGTGAGTTTTTCACCATCACCTTGCAACCTTCAGACTCCCAGGCTGTGGGGGCTGCAGGAGCTGGTCTGAGCTGAATAGGGCCTCACCATCCCGCTACCAACACCTATGAACTGTCCCTCTATTTATATTAAAACAAGACCTGAATGGGCCTTTTCACTAATATGCCATTTTCTAGGTCAACTTGAAGGCACATTCGATCATTTGTAATGCTCGAGCTCATTGAGCTCATCACAGGAAAGGCTTTGCTGAGGTCAGGGAGATGCCTCAACAGGGCAGGCTGAGCATTCTTGTAGCTGAGGGGCTCCTCACCAGGGACCCCAACCCACCCTCAGAAGCGATCCTGCTGGGTCTCCTCCTGAGGTGTCTGTGCCCCCCAATGTCTACTCACCTGGGAGCCTGATTTTTATTTTTCCTTGGACTGTCCCCCGGGCATTGAAGACTGTGCAGATGATCGTGGTATCAATGTTCTCATTTGAGGACTTGAACAGAAGCCAGACGTCCTTGGGTTCAGCAGAGCATGGCAGAGCACCCATGGGCCTAGGGACACAGGGGTGAGAGCACGGCCTTTGATGGAGCCGAAGAGACAGAGACAGAGGAATCCTACTGCACCTCCTGCTTCTATGCCCCCAAATCAGAGGTCCCTGTAGTCCCCCCTCCCCTACTGTCCCTCTAGCTCACCAAATCCCACCTCAGATCATCCAGAACCTACCAGTACCCAGGATCTGTGTGGCCTCCATTTTCCCAACTTCCCCTGACTCCTGAATCCCCTCTTTACCACCCCCAAACATAGTAGCCTGAGAGAACTTACTAGAACAAAGCTCATGGCCCTGCTCTGCTCCAACCCCAGGAATTCCTGCCTCACTCTGTGGAAAGCCAAGTCCTTAGGTTGTTATGGGGGTCACACTGGGGGACTTGGAGTCCTAGAAAAAGCTGTAAGTTTTCAAGGATTTGGGGCTCAAGTAATAGTACAGTGGATAAGATCTTGCCTTGCATGAAACAACCCACCAGGATCAATCCCCATGCCCCATATGATTCCCTGAGTCAGGAGATTCCTGGGAGATGAGCCAGTAGTACCCCCTGATCATCAGCAGGTGCAGCCCTGAATCAAACAACAATTATTCATGAATTTTTATTAGCTGAAGTTGCACAGGGTTTCAGTCACAAAACCTGCCACATTGATCACCATGTTTCCAGGTCCCAGAGAGGAGACCCAATCGGCACATTGGAACCATCAGATCAGCAGTTCACAAGGCCACTGTATTAGGGTCTGTGCTTACAACACGAGGTCATTTTAGCAGCAAGCACTCAGAGAACCCTGTCTTTAGTCTCACTGAGGGTTCGTTCAGAGTCTAGGACATGGGTCTCAAACTCCGTTTTCTGCCCTCCGTACAACATTTTGTGGCCCACGGCTGACCTTCAAATATCGCAGTATTAGCGATTATTCGCTTACCGAATAATCGCAATAAAAATCACATTAGTAAGAAAAAATCACATTAAACATCGCATACCCCGAGCAGTTCCGTTCAGGGTATGCAAATGTTTAATGCGATTTTTTTCTTACTAATGCGATTTTTTATTCCGAATATTCAGTAAGCGAATAATAAATAATTTTCGCCTAGCGCAGTCGTCATTTCCACTGCCCTGCCTGCTGTCCCCCCCCTTTTTTTGATAAAATCCCTTATACGGCCCTGCCTCACCCCGACTTTGCCTCCTGCAGCCCCCAGGTAAATTGAGTTTGAGCCCCCTGGTCTATGACATGGAGTTCCTGTTACTGATCATGGCTGAGCTCTACACAGATGTGGCAGGGTCACTTCACAGTCCCAGGAGGGTCAATCGCAGGTCACAAGCCCAGGGCATTTGTCGGGGGGTATTTCTAGGTTTTGTTTTTAATAAAAGAAAAACCAGCTTGGAGGTCTAGGGACAAGACTGTGGCCCTCGTGTCCAGTCATCCCGAGTTGGGTCCCAAAGTTGCCCTGAGACTTCAGACCCCATTATCTGTTGCTGCTTCCATTGCTCTGATCTCTGCCATTTAGGGCAAATGATGCATTTCCTGGGGCACAGGAGACCTTAGACCTTGGCATGGCCCAGTGCTGACTGGGGAGTGAGGGAGGTGGGGATGTAGAAGGAGGGTAAGAATGGGCACAGAGCAGTCCCAGAAAGAGCTGGGGTACATGCCACCTGGGATGAGCTCGAGAATCTGTGTGTAGAAACTTTATTTGATGCAAAGTAACTGTGGGTGTGGGAGCTGGGCTTGAACCCTAGGGGAGATGGTCCTACCACTGAGCTGCTGCCTGCCCACATGCAGGGCACTTTATTTCTCTTAAATAATTTTCCTGTTTTTTATTTATACTCCTCCTTTTAAATATTGATTTATGTAGTTAGCTCTTTATTGGTTTGGGGACCATGCTGGATGGTATTTGGGCCTTGGTTTTGGCTCTACAGACAGAGTTCAGTCTCACCCAAAAGATAGTTTGAATGAGGTCAAAGTGAAGTCTCTGTGCAGGTCCTTCACAGGTCCTTCACAGGTCCTTCAGCTTCCCTTCTATGCAGACCAGGGTCCATCCCTCACTCCCATCCCACATCATGCACTCCCAGGAATCCAGGCCATGAGGTAGCTCAGGAAGTAGGGTGACTGTCTTTCTTGTAAACATCCCTGGTTGAGATCTGGTTGATACCTGGGACCCCATATGATTCCCAGAATTCCAACAGCAGTGAGCCCTGAATGAAGGTCAGAGTAAGCCATGAACACAGTCTGGTGTAGTCCACAGATTGAAAAAAAGGAATAGATCAATCATTCATGCTCAACCACTCCCCACTATGACCTGCAGTCCATCCCCCAATTCCTCCTCCTTCAAATCAAAATCCATCTTCTTCCTCCTCCCTCAGACCTAAGAGTTTACCTGTGAGAACCTCCCTCTCAGAACCCTGAGATTAACAAACCAGTCCCTCCATCAGATCCAAGGGCCAACCAGCCTCCTCCCTCATGCCCAATAGTTTGTCCCTAGCTTTTTTCTCAGACCCTAGTTCCAGCCCCAGCCTTCCCTCTCAGACCCTCCTCAGGCCCAGCACTCACGTGCTCCACACATAACGTTTGGGCTTCAGGATCAAGTTATCATCACATCTCAGTCTGGTCTTCCTGTAGCCCTGCATTCCATTGTCCTCGAACATGGAGATGGAGACAGGGGGGGCACCTGTGAAGTGGACAAGGACAGGCTCAGAGACAGGAGCCCCATGGGCTGATGAAAAAGAGCCCCCTTTCCACATAGGAACAAGAAAACCCAGAGAGCAGGAGTTGAGGAGAGCAGGACTGAGGTAATTGGAGGAACCCAGAGTTATGGGGTGCCCTGAGATGATCACAGTGTCTCTGTGTGAACCCCAAGAATCTGGAAAGTCTCCTCATGTGCACAGGTCCTTAAGGGTGTCCGGACACTGCTTTGCAACTAACCTACTTGCAATTTTTAACTTCTGTGCATGCCTGCAGCTCATGCAATTCCCTGAACCCCTAGATACTCGAGGGAGCACACAGAACTACCTCCTCTCTGAGCACAGAGCTAGGAGTAACCCTTTAGTATCCACAGCTGTGGCCCAAATGTAGAACCAAATAAAAGCTGTAACCCAGGAAGTGAAGAAGGAAGCAAAGGATGGTGGTGTTGGTGGCCCATGTGTAGACATGAGGGACGGTGTGTTGGTGTGTTGGTGGTGGTGAAGGCAGGGATCACTATGTTGGAGACAGGGACTGAGCATGCGCATCTCAGTTCTAGTACTTGTCTGAGAATTAAATAAACTTAGGGGATGTCTGGGAAGATCATTCAGGTCCTCAATCCAAGGAATAACTGTCCCATAAAAAGAATAAAACAAGATTCCAATATCCTCCACAGTCAACCATCAACTCACTCCTGATCCTCAACACCTCCCCAGCTAATTGTCCCCAAATCAATATAAGTCCCACCATGCTGGACTCTTCCCTTACTGTCCATCGAATCTCTGCTAGAAGCACCTGCCCTTGCCAGTTCTAGTCTTCAACCCTTTCTGTCCCCGCTTTCTCTCTCCATCAGACCCCACGATGACCACGACCCCTTATGACACCACCTCCATATAAGCCCTGCCCGAGCTCACTGCCTATAGTCCTTCTAAACATTTTTCAAGCATAGTGAAAAATCTTTATTGTGTAGCAAAATTCAACATCACAATCTTTAAAAAAAAAAAAAAGTAGACCAGAGAGAGATTGATCCCGGTAGAACGTAAAAAGCTCAGTCAGGAGTGATCCCTAAAAGTAGAGCTATGGATAAGACCAGAGCAATGCCAGGTGTAGCCAGAAAACTCACACACACACACACACACACACACACACAAAGACAATGAGGAGAAGATCTAAAAATCTCTCTCTCTCCTCTTCTT
Organism: Suncus etruscus; assembly: GCF_024139225.1. Lineage (NCBI taxonomy): Eukaryota > Metazoa > Chordata > Mammalia > Eulipotyphla > Soricidae > Suncus > Suncus etruscus. Next base: position 88,682,480 of record NC_064861.1, read on the forward strand.
TTTTTTTTTTTTTTTTTTTTTTTTTTTTTGGATTTTGGGCCACACCTGGCAATGCTCAGGGGTTATTTCTGGCTCTGCACTCAGAAATCACTCCTGGCTTGGGGAACCATATGGGACACCAGGGAATGGAACTGCAGTCTGTCCTAGGCTAGTGTGCACAAGGCAGATGCCTTACTGCTTGTGCCACACTTCCAGCCCCCAAAAGTCTCTTTTTTATTGTATTCCTTTTGGGCTACACCCAGCTATGCTCAAGGCTTCTTCCAGGCTTGTGCTCAGGAATCTCTCCTGAGCAGTGCGGGGGACCAACCCCAGCTGTCCATGTCAGACAAGTTCTCTTTCCTCTGGACTCTTGCTCTTGCCCTTTTTGTCCCTTTTGGCTGTTCTCACCTCCCAAACACCTGCTGTTTAGTACCCAGTAAACACCTCCTGGCTCTGACCCCTGCCAAATTTTCTAAGTCCGTTATTGACCATTGGGGATGGGGATTATTTCTCACCCCATCACTGATGGATTCTTAGAGACACACAAAAAGAAATGCCAGTGCTGTGCTGGTGGGTATGGGGAGCAAAAGGAGCCTAAGAGGGGCAACGGCAGCTGGTTCTCCTTCTGGAAACTAGAGATGTTTCTCAGATCTGAAAATAGGAGATCCAGCACCCACACTGCTGGGCACCTAGTCAGAGAACCTGCTTCCTGCATGTTCTGGAAACAGTGGAGGCACCGTTCCAGGGCTTCAGAGCCTGAGATTGTTCTGAGCTCAGGGTGCCCTGGAAGTGTTGCCATGTTATCTGGAACATTTGAGGGGGCAGGAAGTGGTCATTGATTGGAAGGGTGCTGACTATTAGGCACATTAGAACCACTGGTTTGTGAAAAGGAGTTTTGTGAGGTGCTGTTCCCTTCTGTTGGGTGACTCAACTTTAGGTTTGGAGTCTCACTTTTCCTGGGAGCCTCAGCAGGAGCCACAGGGCTCCTGACTCTGTGGTGGCAGGTGCAGGAAGATGTCTGGGGCAGTTCTGAGGCTGGGGGATCTGGGGTTCCTGCGCATGAGTAGGGGTCACTCACCAGTTCCTGTGGGCACCCATAATAATTGCAGCAGAAGCAGCAGCAGAGGCAGCCTCAGAAAGGGACGGGGCCAGGCCATACTGAGGCTTCCCTGAGGATGGTGCTGTGTAGTGCTCTTCAAGGCTGCTAGAAGAAAAATGGACAGTCCTGGGTTTGGGCTTCAACTTTAGAGAGAGTGAGTTCTGAAGAAAAAGAAAATAAATTAATAAAAGCCTGAATAATTTTATGGCTCTCATTAGTCAGAATATAAATATCAAACTTTGATACGTTTCCTGCTGCACCCTACACCTTGGGGCAACCTTGCTCTGCTCCACCTCTGAGGGGAAGACACAGACCCAATTGCTGACAGAGAGACAGTCTGGGGTGAAGACTCTGGTCTTTCTTATGCCATCCAGGGATGATCCTAGACATGAAGGCAAAGACACACACAGACACAGTGAGACAGATATCCACAGACACTCAGCAATGTACAAATCTTTGGATTTGTTAACACTTGTTTTGTTTTGTTTTGTTTTTATGGATGCACAGAAAATTTTGGTAGAAACTTGCAGTTTCTACATCATTTCCTTAGAACATTTCTTTCTGGTATTTTCTTCTCACTCTCATTCTCTCCTCTTCCCTTCACTGTGGCTGTGGTATTGGGGCTCTGCTAATCCCACATGATTCTATGGAGTGCTCTCTGGCGGGGGACACCAGGTCCACTCTCCAAGACCCCATAAATTCTGAAGATCATTGCCAAGAGGACACATTGCCAGGGTTAGCCATGAAGGGGGTCAGGGCATGAGCACTCAGGTCCCTTCTCTCTGATTCCTGTGCTTCCCAGAATGATGTCAGGGGGTGCTGAGTCATTAAGTTAGCACTTATTTAGGAGGTAATGTAGTAAGGGAGATGAAAGCATGGGAGGGATCATGGGAACACCCACAGACTCTTGGTTTCACAGCTTCTGCTTTCAAACTTCCTCCTTCCTTGGAAATCATAAAGTAAGAATTCCACAAGAAGTGGGGGCTTGAGGAGAACAAAGTTCATTTCTGTTTTCTCTTTGTTTTACCTTTTATGATTTTCAGTCTCTGCCTTCCCCATCCCTGGGCCCAAGGTTCTGGCGTGGTCTGTGCAGGTTCCTGGGTTCATGACATGTCCCTTGTCACTTGGATGGTCACTTGAACCCTTCCCTGAGCCAGGACACAGCTCAGCTCCCCAGGCTGACCTCTAGGCCCCTGGCAGTACCAAGTGAGAGAACTTGGATGGAACACCCTGCATTGGAACAGTCATCTTTGAACATTCTTCTCCAGCTTCCATTTTTTCAAGAATATAGTTAAATCCCTTCTTGTCATCACATATGGTTTCCTAAGCACTGCCAGGGTGATCTCTGAGCTCAGAGCCAGGAGTGAATCCTGATCATTGCAATGTGTAGCCAAAAATTCCTTCCCAAAAAAGAAAAGAATAGAAAGATCCTCCCAGTTGCATCCATGGCCACAATTACTCCCCTGGATCATCCCAGAACCCTCAGGGTTTGGTAGTTCACACTTTGAGAAGCCCTAACTCCCATCTTCTATCACTGTGGAGCTCTGTCACTGATCTCACTGTCTGCTGTTCCCCCCACCTGTTGTCCATCCAGCCAACCAGCATCTATCTGCCCGTCCATCATCCATTCTCCTTCCTTTCCAACCATCCATCATTAATCTCTCAGTCCATCTATTGCATCATTGATCTATAAAATTAAACTCATGGGTTTTTGAGATCACCCACACAAGCATATTTCTTTTTTAAAAATTACATATCTTTATTCAAGAACCATGATTACAAACATGATTGGAGTTGGGTTTCAGTTATGTAAATTAAAAAAAAAAGAACACCCCCCCTCACCAATGCAACATTCCACCACCAATGCCCTCCATGTCCTACCTCATCCACCCCTAGCCTGCATTCAAGACAGGCATTCTATTTCTCTCACTCACTACCATTGTCATGGTAGTTGTCAGTGTAGTCATTTCTCCAACTGAACTCATCACTCTTTGTAGCAAACTTCATATCGTAGGCCGAATCTTCCAGCCCTCATCTATATTGTCTCTGTGTATTATGACAATAATGTTTTTTAGATTTCTTAAAAACCCATTGAGAAGAGAGACTCTTCTGTGTCTATATCTCTCCATCTGACTTATTTCATTAAGCATAATAGAGTCCATGAATATCCGTGTATAGGAAAACTTCATGACCTCATCTCTTCTGATGGCTGCATAGTATTCCATTGTGGATATGTACATATACAAATACATATTCTTTAGCCATGCATCTATTGTAGGGCATTTGGATTGTTTCCAGATTATGGCTATTGAATTAGTGCTGCAATGAATATAGGTGTGCAGTAGGCATTTTTGTATTGCACCATTAATAGGAATTTCTATATTTCTATAGGGGGACAAACAGAGCCCCACTAGGATGTCATATTCTTTTTTTTTTTTTTTTTTTTGGCCACACCCGGTAACGCTCAGGGGTTACTCCTGGCTATGTGCTCAGAAGTTGCTCCTAGCTTGGGGGACCATATGGGACACCGGGGGATCGAACCGCGGTCCGTCCAAGGCTAGCGCAGGCAAGGCAGGCACTTTACCTTTAGCGCCACCGCCCGGCCCCAGGATGTCATATTCTTAGCGAGGATAGCTATTTGAATTATTCAAACATTCTTCTCATACCTGTGACTGGCAATTTACTTCATGTGTACTTGCCACACAGATTAAAGTTTAGAACATGCCTGATTTCCCATATATTTATTGTGTGGTTTCATTTCTTCATATTTTGTGGTCCATGCATCCACTCTCCTCAAGAGGATTCAAAGAAGTTCTCTAATTCAACCAGACCCCAAGAGCTGGTCAGCAGCATTTTTATATTGTGTTTTTGTGTTCCTAGAGTATATCCCTAGGAGTAGTATTGCTGGATCATATGGGAGCTCAGTTCCCAGTGTTTTGAGGAATCTCATTATGTTTCCCACCAGCAGATGGCATTCCCACCAGCAGTGAATGAGAGTTCCTTTCTCCCCACATCCCTGCCACCACTTATTGTTCTTATTCTTTGTGATGTGTGCCAGCCTCTCTGGCATGAGATGGTACCTCATTGTAGTTTTGATTTGCATCTCCCTGATAATTAGTGTTGTGGAGCATTTTTCATGTGATTTTTTAGCATTTGAAGTTCTTCTTTGAGGAATTGTTTGTTCGAGGAATTGTTTGTTCATTTCTCTCCCCAGTTTTTGATGGGGTTATATATATTTTTTTCTTGTTAAGTTCTGTTAGTGACTTGTATATCTTAGATAGGTATTGAATGAATAGTTTCTCCCATTCTGTGGGCCTATGTATCCTTGTCACTATTTCCTTTGAGGTGCAGAAGCTTCTCAGGTTAATATAGTCCCATCTGTTTATCTCCGCTTCCACTTGTTTGGACAGTAGTTTCCTCCTTGAAGATGTCTTTAGTCTCAATGTCATGGAGTGTTTTACCTATGTGTTCTTCAATATACCTTATGGTTCTGAGTCTGATATTAAGGTCTTCAATTCATTTGGATTTGCCCTTTCTGCATGGTGTTAGATGGAGGTTTGAGTTTGCTTTTTTACATGTGGCTGACCAGTTGTCTCAGCACAGCTTGTTGAAGTGGCTTTCCTTACCCCGTTTTGCATTTCTTACCCCCTTATCAAATATTAATTGGTTGTATGTCTAGGGGACATTCTCTAAATACTCAAGTCTATTCCATTGATCTGAGGGTCTGTCTTTATTCTAATACCATGCTGTTTTAATGACTATAACTTTGTAGTACAATTTAAAGTTGGAGAAAGTAATGTCTCCCATCTTCTTTTTCCTAAGGGTTTCTTTGGCTATTGTGGGTGTTTATTGTTCCAAATAAATTTTAGGAGTGTTTGCTTCAATTCTTTGAATAATTTCATAGTATTCTTAGAGGAATTGCATTAAATCTGTACAAACCTTTGGGGAGTATTGCCATTTTAATGATGTTAATCCTCCCAATCAATGAACAGGGTATTTACTTCTATTTACTTATGTCCTCTTTTATTTCTTGAGATAGTGTTTTGTAGTTTTCTTTGTATAGGTCCTTCACCTCTTTAGTTAAGTTGACTTCAAGGTATTTGAAGTTATGTGGCCACACAAGTTTTTCTAACCACACAGGGACAGGTCTAAAGAAGCAGAGTAGCAGTGAAGAATGAATGAGCTGAGACAGTCAGGAGAGAGCCATGGAGTCAGTCTTCACCTGGTGGTATCTCTAAGCCCAAAGCCAGAACTGTCTCTTTCTTTATAAAATCAATTCCCATGCACCAGGAGGGGAAAGGTCAGAAATAATTCAAGTGGGCTTTTATGTATCAACAGAGAGATTCACCAAAAAAGAGAAACATAGGAAACACCTTTGTTTTGGGTTAATAGCTAGGTTTCATCTTATAATTCCACCCTCTCTGTTTCAAACAAAACAAATAATAAAAGTTAAAAGTTTTGTTCTCCTGTTCTCTGCCAAAGGCGGGAATTCCATATCAGAATTTATAAAAGTGATCGTTATTTTGCAATAGACATGGTAAAAGTTGGCTATAAAATCGTCAAAGGTCAGATTGTACATACATGTTCTCAAAATAATCAGCATTTTTTGTATATTTGTCTTATACATATCCCAAAAAATTGCTCTGAACATAAATTTTAGAGCCTTTCTGCAGATACACTTAATTTGAAGATTCTCAAACATGCTTACACTAAGCACTGTAAAACAAGTCTAGAACATCCAAGTTTCTTTTCGTAAACTTCTCTGAACAAAATCACAAGAACATTTCTGAATATATATGTACATATATATTAAATTTGAAAACAAGTTTGTTAAAACATTCTTAACCCTGAGGAGGGGGGCATTGGGAGGGGGAATGTTACACTGGTGAAGGGGGATGTTTTGTTTGTGACTGTAATTCAACTATAATCATGTTTGTAATCATGGTGCTTAAGTAAAAAAATTAAAATAAAATAAATCTAACTTGCAAAAAAAAAAGAATCTATAGTATCTAAGTTCCTTTTCCATAGACTTCTATGGGCAAAAACTTTAGAACATTTCTGCAGACATATTTTGAGAATAAGTTGCTACATGGAATACACAATCAATCACACCAATTGAGACATATTGACTAGGATAGCTGAGAACTATTAAACTCTAACAACTTATGAATCTCCCCAAAACTGTGCAGACTATTATTAAACAACTAAAGTCGTATACAAAATTATCTGTTTGCAGTGGTGCATAGAACAAAGAGTATCTATTAAGATTCGCACAGGTAGAACACACACACACAGTTCAACCAGAACAAACAGTTTAACAACAATATAGTGATCCATACAAATAGAACCAAGAGATTAACCTAGAAGAAAGTTGCAGGAAGTTCTGAAAGCAGTTGGGCTTCTTCAGCTGGGCTTGGATCCTTCATCTTCAGGCTTCTGAGGTTATCTGAGATGGAAAGGCCTTCAGTTCCTGGACTGAAAACTGGGTCAGGGACCACTCATCTTCCTGATGTTGCTCCCCCTCCAATGAAGCTTTTCCCTTTGGTTTCTACCCCAAAAGTGACCTCGATAACCTGCTGCAGATTGCAGGGGCTGGGGTTCTTGCAAAAAGCATCTTTGGTAGAAGAAAGATGGTGGTCCTTGGCTTCTGGTACACTGCTCAGTCTTCAGCCCTCTTCACTTCATTACCTGTTTCTGTCCTGCCTGAAGGGGCATCTTCCACATTCTGGACAGGGGCCATGTGCACCAATGTTCAGGTCACAGTTCTGGTCACACTCAGTCGGTATCATGGAGGCCATCATGGTGATTAGCCGCCAGAGGGTCAAATAACTCTCCATTGTTAGGATCTTATTGGGTCCCTGAGTTGCTGTTTAATCTCCCTGTGTAAAATAAAGCCCACAAGTTTGTGATATCACCCCACATATGTATTTCTAACGTCAAGCGAAACAGGTCTCAAGGAATCACACTAGGCACCATGTTTCTAAAATCCATGCAAAGGGGTCGGAAAAGGCAAGGTAGCAGTACAAGATTCTTAAGTCAAGCCAGTCAGGAGTCATTGGAGTCAGTCTCTCTGCCTGAGCCAAAAGTCAGAACTGGGGGGAAGGTCAAGTAATCCAGGTGGACTTTTCTGAATCAAATGAGAGGTTTATGGGAAAGAATTAAATGGGAGAACATCTTTGTTTGGGGTTAATAGCTGGATATCATCTTATATCCATCCATTCACTCTATTTTCCTCATTGCATTTCTCCCTCCTTCAACCCACTAATTTGTCTGCCTAAGTAATTTGTCTGCCTTGCCCCCCATCCCTCATTCACTGCACCCTGTGCAGTAATATCCTGCCCTGGGAGAGTCTCAGATTCTTGGTGGTGGTGGTGCAAGGTCCAGGGGCATTAATGTACAGTGATAACTCCAGACATCCAGGTCTTAATCCCTGAGCTAGTGATAGCCCCTGACATGGGCTGTCACATAGATGGTGACATCATAGCTCATCCATATCCCAGGAAGTATGCAGGAAACTCACACATTCTTGAGAGAGAAAGGAGCTCGGCCTTGAGAAACATACAAAGAACATATATCACATAAATAATTTGAGTAAACTCTTCTTAGGGTGTGAGGCTTTTAAGATGAGGGAGAACAAGGATGTAGAGAATGGGTTGCCCAAGGTGTAGAGTGCAGCAGGAAATTTATAAAACTTTGATGTTTATATGCTATCTAATTAGAGCTGTAAAATCATTCTGACTTTATTTTTTTTATTTTCTTTTTCTTAAGAATTCACTCTGTCCAATGTCAAAGCCCAAACCCCAGGGCTATCCTTTTTTCTCTTGTCAGTCCTAGAGAACATTGCAAGAATGGCGTTATGCTCCAGGAAGACCATCTGACCTTGAATTTCTAGTATCTGCACCTATCAAACATGCTGCCCCATCCCAAGAGGGCTTGAGGCTGTCGTGGTGCCACATCTAGTCTCACCTTTCCCACGTACCTCCATCTCCTCTTTACCCTGGTTTGTGCCATCAGGGCCCCCAGGACATCCAGGAGAAGTTCCAATCCAAGCCCTAAATTCTTTGTCCTGTAAAGACAATGTCTTTGTCTATGTCAGGGGCTATCAGTGACACCTGAATTAGGACTGGAATATCTGGGACCATCATTGTACCCCACCAAACCATGGACCCTACACCCCACAGGAGCTGAGATTCTCCACAGAGTTTTTCTGCATAGGATGCAGGAGGGAGGAATGAGGGGGCAGAGGGTAAACAGACAAATAAAGTGAATGGAGGGAGGGAGAAATGCAATAATGGAAGATGGATGGATGGATGAATGGATGGATGGATGGATGGATGGATGGATGGATGGATAGATCGATGAATGTATGGATGGTGGGTGGTTAGTTAAATGGATAGATGGATGTGTGAGTGGGTGTTGGATGAATGGATGGATGATGGATGAATGGATGAATGGATTGGGGTATGGATGGATGGATGAGTGGGTGGGTGGTGGATGGATGGGTGGGGGTGGTTGGGTATATAGATGAATGTGTGGGTGGATGGATGGATGAGTGAATGGTTGGATGGATGAATTGATAAATAAATGGATGAATGGGTGGATAGATGAATGGATAGATAGGAGGATATATGACAGAAAGATGAATGCTTGTTAGTTTGATGGAAAACAGAGAGAGAGGGAATAGCAGACAGAGAGATCAATGACAAATGGAGAAGATATGCAATGATGGGGATGGGTATCAGGGCTTTTCAAAGCCAATACCTCCATACCCTGAGGGTACTGGAATGGTCTAGAAGTGTAATTATAGATTCTGGTGCTACTGGGAATACTCTTTTCTTTCTGTTTTCACTTTATACTTTACCTGTTAAGAAAAAGTGCTCAGTCAAATTTTTGTTTGGTTCACTCCTGGATCTGAAATCAGAGATCACTCCTGGTAATGCTCAAGGGACCATATGTGGTGACAGGAATTGAACCTGATTCTTGAAAGAGTGGGAACAACAGAAGAGGTTCATGGGTGCTGGGCAGTGAGGCTCAGGGTCCCAATGCAGGTGAGAAAAGGCCACCAGATTACATCCAAGGTCTCTGTCTAGGCACTGCCAGGGGGCAGGAGGTCAGATAGGGGCTGTGCTTGACCCCAGCTCAGAGAAGGGTCTGTGTAACTCTTATCATGGGATAAGGACTGTGCAGGAACCTGCACAGATCAGGCCACAGCCCAGAAATGGGGAAGAGGGCAGGAAGGGACAAGGAAGGAGAAGACTGAAATCATAAAGAAAAAAAAGGGGGGGCCCGGGTGGTAGCTCTAGAGGTAAGGTGCCTGCCTTGCCTGCGCTAGCCTTGGACGGACCACAGTTCGATCCCCCGGCCTCCCATATGGTCCCCCAAGCCAGGAGCGACTTCTGAGCGCATAGCCAGGAGTAACCCCTGAGCGTCACCGGGTGTGGCCCCAAAAAACAAAAACAAACAAAACAAAAAAAAAGAAAAAAAAAGAAAAAGTGGTTATTGAACTTTGTTCCCTTGAAGCCCCCACTTATTGTGGACTTTCTTACTTTTTGATTTCCCAGGAGAGAGGAAGTTTGCAGAAGCTGTAAAGCCAAGAGTCTGTGGATGATCCCATGACCCCCTCCCTATGCTTTCACCTCCCTTGCTATATTACCTCCAAAATAAGTGCTCATTGAATGACTCAGCACTCTGACATGCTTCTGGGGAGCAAGGAATCAGCGAGCAGGGACCTGAGTACCTGGGCCCTGACCCCCCTTCATGCCTACTCACAGGTTCAATCCCTGGGACCCTGGAAGTGTGTCGTCATGGAAATGCCTCTTCAGAGCCCACAGGGTCCTGGAGAGTGAATCTGATGTTATCCCCCCCCCCATAGAATCATGTGGGAGTACCAAAGCCCACAGTACCACAGCCACTGTGAGGGGAGGAGGAGATAGTAGGAGTGAGAAGAAAATACCAGAAAGAAATGTTCTAAGAAAATAATGTTATCAAATAACTGCAAGTTTCTACCAGAATTTTCTGCACACCCGAAAAACCCCAAGTCTTAACAGATCCAATGATTTGGTAAAATGATGTGTGTCTGTGTATGTCTATCTCTCTGTGTCTGTGTGGGTCTATGTTTGCGTGTCTGGGATCACCCAAGTTTGCCCATGAGCAAGGCCAGAGCCTTCACCCCTGGACGGTCTCTCAGCACCTGGGTCTGCCTCTGCCCTGCAGAAGTAATGACATCACAGCCCATCCTTATATCAGTAGGTTTGCAGGAACTCACACATTCATGAGGGAGAGAAGGAGCCAGGTCTGGAGAAACAAAGAACATACATCACATAAAGAATTTGTGGGGACCCTTCTTGGGGTGTGTGGCTTTGTAAAACGAGGGAGAACAAGGACGTGGAGGATGGATTACCCAAGGTTGAGGGTGCAGCAGGGAATTCATAAAACTTTGATAGTTATATGCTGTCTAATCAGCACCATAAAATTATTCTGGCTTTTCTTTATTTTCTTTTTAAGAACTCACTCTGTTTGAAGTCAAAGCCCCAACCCCAGGACATTTCATTTGAATTTCAGCAGCCTCAGAGAACACTGCACAGACAACATCATCCTCCTGAAAGTCCTAGTATGATCTGGATCCATCCCCTGCTGGTGCTGCCTCTGCTGCTGCTTCTGCTGCCACTGCTCTGTGTACCCACAGAAACTGGTGAGTAACCCTTTCTCTATGCATGGGGACCCCAGACCCCCCAGGCTCTGAGCCTGTCCCAGGCCTCTCCCGGCACCTACCACCAGAGTAAGTATCAGGGGCCCTGCGAGTCCTGCTGCAACTCTAAGGAAAAGGAAGACTCCAGACATGGAGGTGAGTCTCCCTACTGAAGGGAAACAACACCCCACAACACTCCTGCCCACATAACAGTGGTTCTAATGTGCCTACTAGCCAGCACTCACCCAACCAAGGACCACTTCCTGCCCTCTCAAATGTTCCAGGTAACAGGGCGACACTTCCAGGGCACCCCGAGTTCAGAATACTCTCAGACACTGAAGCCCTGAAAAGGCGCCTCCACTCTTTCTAGAACGTGCTGGGGAGTATGGGAGCTAGACATGGTTGGAGGCCTCGGACTGTGGGATCAGGAACCTTTCTTAGGGGCCTGAGTGTCAGGCACAGTTCCCTGGTCTGAGCAGGTGCTAGGGCACCAGGTGTTCTAAGACTTTGGTCAGGATGGAGTTCCCAATCCTCAGAGAATCTTGGGGGACAGTCTGAGGATGGGGATGGGGTGCAGGTGGAACCATCTGGCAGAGGATGCAGGTTCTCTGACTATATGCTAAGCACTGAGGGTGCTAGATCCCCTATCTTCAGGTCTGAGAAACACCTACAGTCTCCAGAAGGAGAATCAGCTGCCATTGCCCCCCCCATTTAAGCTCCTTTTTGCCCCCTTCCCACCAGCACAGGAGGGTAAACTCTCACTGCCATTTCCTGTGCATGTCCCAAAGAACCCATTAGTGATGGAATGAGCAACACACCCCAGACCCCAAAGGTCAAAAACAAACTTGGCAGACTTGGCAGAGTGTAGTGCCAGGAGATGTTTACTGCGTTGAGAGAGCAGTTTTGCAGAAGAGAACAGTCAAAGGGAGGATGGGCCAAGAATGAGAGTTCAGCAGGGAGGAATATTACATGACATGGATACCCGGGGTAGGTCCTGGACCCATAAATGATCCTCCCTGCATTGCCAGGAGCGATCCCTGAGCAGAGAGCCAAGATGAAGCCCTGAGCATCACTGGGTATGGCTCCAAACTTTCTCCATTCTCTCTGTGTGTGTACACGTCTGTGTGTGATTTCTGGGTCTCATTAGGCAGTGTTCAGGGCTCACTCATGGTACTGTGCCCCGGGATCACTCCTGGTAGGGCTTCTGGAAACAGATGTTGTGCCAGTGCTTTTTTATAATTTTCTTTTTTATAATTTCTGCTGCTTAGTTTTGCTGCACAAGGAAGATTTTCACTGGTGCTGATGGCCAAACTCAGATTCCATCTCTGCACTGACTCACTGTGGGACTAGAACAAAATATTCTGTGCCTCAATTTTCCCTTCTATGACAGTAGCACTTGGCTTAGGGAGCTCCTGGGAGACTAAGTGCTGAGCTGTGGGGTTCCTCAGAACATCCCTGATTTGTGGGAGCAACTTGTGAGGGTTCAATGTTGTTAGTGCCTTTGATTGATCTGGAGGAAGAACCAGAGAGGGGCAGGAACCTGCCACAGGTCTCCTGGCACAGATCTCTGTCCATCTGTCTGTGTGTCTGTCTGTCTCTGTCTCTCCCTTTCTCCTCCTTTGTTTCTTAAATTTTCTTTTCAAGCATAACTTGTGGTGCTCACAGTTTACTTCTGGCTCTGAGTTTAAGGATCAATCCTGATGGTGGTCCGAGGACCATATCTGAGGTTAGGGTTTGAAGCTAGTCGATTACATGATATCCATATCCCTTACCCACTGTATTACCTCTCAGGACTCCAAATGAAAATATTTGGTTTGTTTTGAGGTCACACCCAGAGATTCTCTAGAGTTTCTCCTGGCAGATTTGGGGGTCTCTATGGGATGCCAAGGATCTCACCTGAGTGACTGAGTTCAAGGGAGAATCCTACCCACCAAACTTACTGTCTCTTCAGCCCAAGAGGAACTCTTTAACCACAATATTTTCTTGCATTATAAAATAGGAATCTGGTGGGGCCGGGTAGGTGGCGCTGGAGGTAAGGTGTCTGCCTTGCAAGCGCCAGCCAAGGAAGGACCGCGGTTCGATCCCCCGGCGTCCCATATGGCCCCCCCAAGCCAGGGGCGATTTCTGAGCACATAGCCAGAAGTAACCCCTGAGCATCAAACGGGTGGTGCCCAAAAAAAGAAAAAAAAGAAAAAAAAAGAAAAAAGAAAAAAAATAGGAATCTGGGTTTTTAAAGTCTGATAACAGCCAAGAGAATCACATGCCCCCCACAGTTCACTATTAGCTCTCCTCATTCCACACTGCCCAGGTGCTTCCTCCTCACCACCATAACTCTCTTGCAGGTGACCCCCCAGCTGAGCACTCCTGTACTTCTTCCCTTTCAGATCTGGGTTCTGGATCTGAGTTCCTCAGTCTGTCCCCTCTCCCTTCCTCCATCTCCCCACAGATGACAGGAAGGTGGTCCTGCTGGCACCCTCCGAGGTGCATGGCTCCCCAGGAGATACCGTGAACCTAACCTGTGTCCTACAGCCTGTGGAGTCAGAAATACTGCGGGTGAAGCAGATAAAGTGGGAGCGGCTGAATGCCTGGGGGGATCTCAGCACTGTGGTGGAATTCCACTGGGATCAGGGCCCCAGCATCGAGGATCCCGACCATGTGCAGTTTGTTGCTGCTGGGAAGGATCAGGAAAAACCCCTTCTGGATGCGTCATTGACCTTGACTGACCTTGAATTTTATGATAAAGCCAACTACACCTGCGAGGTGACCACATTCCAGCAGAGGATAGGAAGGGCAAGCACCTGGCTCCGAATCTTCGATGAGTGTGAGGAGGGTAACAGGGTCATGGGCAGAGGGCAGTGCTTAAGAGAGTCCAACTTGTGGGGGGCTCTGGGCGGAGTGGGAGATGAAGAGCGGGGTTGCTGAGGTAGATGACAGGAAGGGAACTGTTGTTTCAAATAATTAAGGCTGGATCTGGATGGTGATGGATGGAGGTGGATTTCTTTCTGCCATCCCAGGTCATGTGGCTCCGCAACCCCCATTCAGCTGGCGGGTCCCAGGTTAGGTGAACGGCAGAATCAGACTCATCCAGAGACAGGCATCAGGAAGCATCAACTTTATTCATCCCTATCCACCACATATGTGGCTTCTATCATAACCTTTCAAGCACAGCCATTCTTTGCTAGCCCTGCCTCTTAACTCCTTTCAGCCATCTTCCTTTGACCTCCATCCTGGTCAAAGACCAAAAGAGGCAAAGACCCAAAAGCCAGAGAGCCCAGCAGGGCAGAACGGGCCTAATCCCCTGGCTCAAAGGCTTATCTACCTATTCCAAGACCCCTCCCAGGAATGGGCAGGGTTTTGCAGGTAAGGTCACACCTAATATTCAGTTCCCAAGACCCCTCCCAGAAATGGGTGGGTCTCAGATAGGTACATCTAAATCCAGGTTGGAGTTACATTCTCTTGCAGGTGACCCCCCAGCTGAGCACTCCTGGACTTCTTCCCTTTCAGATCTGGGTTCTGGATCTGAGTTCCTCAGCCTGTCCCCTCTCCCTTCCTCCATCTCCCCACAGATGACAGGAAGGTGGTCCTGCTGGCACCCTCCGAGGTGCATGGCTCCCCAGGAGATACCGTGAACCTAACCTGTGTCCTACAGCCTGTGGAGTCAGAAGTTCTGCGGGTGAAGCAGATAAAGTGGGAGCGGCTGGATGCCTGGGGGGATCTCAGCACTGTGGCGGAATTCCACTGGGATCAGGGCCCCAGCATCGAGGATCCCGACCATGTGCAGTTTGTTGCTGCTGGGAAGGATCAGGGAAGACCCCTTCTGGATGCGTCATTGACCTTGACTGACCTTGAATTTTATGATGAAGCCAACTACACCTGCGAGGTGACCACATTCCAGCAGGGGATAGGAAGGGCAAGCACCTGGCTCCGAATCTTCGATGAGTGTGAGGAGGGTAACAGGGTCATGGGCAGAGGGCGGCGCTTGAGAGAGTCCAACTTGTGGGGGGCCCTGGGCGGAGTGGGAGATGAAGAGCGGGGTTGCTGAGGTAGATGACAGGAAGGGAACTGTTGTTTCAAATAATTAAGGCTGGATCTGGATGGTGATGGATGGAGGTGGATTTCTTTCTGCCATCCCAGGCCATGTGGCTCCGCAACCCCCATTCAGCTGGCGGGTCCCAGGTTAGGTGAACGGCGGAATCAGACTCATCCAGAGACAGGCATCAGGAAGCATCAACTTTATTCATCCCTATCCACCACATATGTGGTTTCTATCATAACCTTTCAAGCACAGCCATTCTTTGCTAGCCCTGCCTCTTAACTCCTTTCAGCCATCTTCCTTTGACCTCCATCCTGGTCAAAGACCAAAAGAGGCAAAGACCCAAAAGCCAGAGAGCCCAGCAGGGCAGAACGGGCCTAATCCCCTGGCTCAAAGGCTTATCTACCTATTCCAAGACCCCTCCCAGGAATGGGTGGGGTTTTGCAGGTAAGGTCACACCTAATATTCAGTTCCCAAGACCCCTCCCAGAAATGGGCGGGTCTCAGATAAGTACACCTAAATCCAGGGTGGAGTTACATTTCCCCCTTTTCTAAAATATAAAGATCCTTTTGTAATTTTGACTCCACCTTTAGCCAAAGGTGGGTTGATATTTTCATACAACAACGTAACAAAGTGAAAATTAATATACCAGCCCTTTTCAAAAACATAACATTTTTGCAAAATATACTATACACCTGTAACTTAATATTCTCTTAATGCTTTTTTACCAAGCATTATTCCGGAACTTTTATGTTCCTATACTTTTAAACTATATTGGGGGAACTTTCTGTTCCTATTAACCTTCCCTACACACAACTACTACAGCATAAATGCATAACATACATTTTAAAAACAGGCTAAGTACATTAAAATACACACAGTAAAACATTTTGCAATTGAAAATATTAACTATGTAAAACAAAACACATTTAAATTATAAAGAAAATGACTTAATTAAGACAAAGATGCAGGTGGTTAGAAATCAGATCTTTAAATGGGCTAAACTGTTATTACTACCTTTTTTATTATTTTTTTAAACCACTAACTAACTAAAACTTATCCCATCACCAACTATGAGTAAAATATATGACTACCCATTTAGTTTCTACACCTAAAATCATAAGTTCAGATGATTAATTTGTCCCACGCTGTTTTCACCACATGGCTTTCTTCCATAGTTCCAGGCCCCGCAGACGGTTTACTCACACTGCTGTTGACCATATGGTTTCAGGTCCCACAGCCGGATCGTGCTGTTTCACCTTTCTGATTTGGAGGGCGGATCCCAGGCTCGCCGCAGCTTTGTGCCAGATTAGGCACTTTTTGCTGCTTTTCCCCTCCGGGCAGCACTTTGCAAGCTGCCGCAACACAACTTGTCTGCAGCTTTTTTTCCCCCACAGGGCATGTGTGGATGTTGAGTTCAAACTAAAAGTCCAGTCCGAAATTTTCAAAGTCGAAATCCAAATTCAAGCCGAAGGTTGTTCTCAGAAAATCAGTCCACTTGCAATACAGTCTTTTTTCTCCTCCGTTTCCAATCTAGGCTTTTAATCAGTTTTTGAGGAGGCCGAGGTTTTTGTTTATTGTAACAAAGTCTCAGTCCTAGGCCTGGGCCTGGGATGGAGGTGATACAAGCTTCCACCTCCCTTGTTTCATTTGCCCTCCTGTAAAATATAAGTGTCCCTGTTGAGGCGCCATTTGTTGTTTCAAATAATTAAGGATGAATCTGGATGGTGATGGAAGGAGGTGGATTTCTTTCTGCCACCCCAAGCCACTTGGCTCCGCAACCCGCATTCAGCTGGCGGGTCCCAGGTTAGGTGAACGGCAGAATCAGACTCATCCAGAGACAGGCATCAGGAAGCATCAACTTTATTCATCCCTATCCACCACATATGTGGTTTCTATCATAACCTTTCAAGCACAGCCATTCTTTGCTAGCCCTGCCTCTTAACTCCTTTCAGCCATCTTCCTTTGACCTCCATCCTGGTCAAAGACCAAAAGAGGCAAAGACCCAAAAGCCAGAGAGCCCAGCAGGGCAGAACGGGCCTAATCCCCTGGCTCAAAGGCTTATCTACCTATTCCAAGACCCCTCCCAGGAATGGGCAGGGTTTTGCAGGTAAGGTCACACCTAATATTCAGTTCCCAAGACCCCTCCCAGAAATGGGCGGGTCTCAGATAGGTACACCTAAATCCAGGGTGGAGTTACATTCTCTTGCAGGTGACCCCCCAGCTGAGCACTCCTGGACTTCTTCCCTTTCAGACCTGGGTTCTGGATCTGAGTTCCTCAGCCTGTCCCCTCTCCCTTCCTCCATCTCCCCACAGATGACAGGAAGGTGGTCCTGCTGGCACCCTCCGAGGTGCATGGCTCCCCAGGAGATACCGTGAACCTAACCTGTGTCCTACAGCCTGTGGAGTCAGAAATTCTGCGGGTGAAGCAGATAAAGTGGGAGCGGCTGGATGCCTGGGGAGATCTCAGCACTGTGGCGGAATTCCACTGGGATCAGGGCCCCAGCATCGAGGATCCCGACCATGTGCAGTTTGTTGCTGCTGGGAAGGATCAGGAAAGACCCCTTCTTGATGCGTCACTGACCTTGACTGACCTTGAATTTTATGATGAAGCCCACTACACCTGCGAGGTGACCACATTCCAGCAGGGGATTGGAAGGGCAAGCACCTGGCTCCGAATCTTCGATGAGTGTGAGGAGGGTAACGGGGTCATGGGCAGAGGGCGGCGCTTGAGAGAGTCCAACTTGTGGGGGGCCCTGGGAGGAGTGGGAGATGAAGAGCGGGGTTGCTGAGGTAGATGACAGGAAGGGAACTAGCAGGCAAGTGCCTTACTCCATGCCCAATCTCTCCACCCCATCTCCCCATAAAGGAGTTACGTTCTCTTGGAGACTGGTTGAGGTTTGATTCCTCCCAGAAAGGAAAGGCAATTCCCATACCCCTATCTGACAATGACAAGGGAGACAGTTCCAGTTGCATAGATCCGCAGTAAATAATTCACAAAGATAATAGGGTGAAGGAGGCAAGAAGGTCGGACACAAAATCCTTTGCCCACCAGTCAACTGCTCCAAAATCTAGAGCCAGCTCGCCCGTTGCAAAAGACTCTTTACTCCCAGCTGCTCTCCTCTATTTATTCAGACTCAAATAGAGCCCCCCCCACCTGAAAGATCATAGGTGGGAAAGAAGGCAGAGAAAACATATACCAAAGCCTCTAAATACTTAACACTCCCCCTTTAAGTTCTCGATTCCCCTCAACTGTTGTTTATACTGACTCCCACACTCCTTCATTCCTGCCCTGACCAGAAGCCACAGAGTCCAGGTATCCTCCTGTAGCATATGAAAAAGTTTCCATAAAATGATTCTTGGAATTGTATATAAAAGTGTTTCCTTAGAATTGTTCTGTGACTTTTGCCCCACCTAACCCTTCCAGGTGGGGCGCTGTGGAGTTGGGAATAAATAGCTTGAGGGAGAGGAGTGAGGGGTCCTTCTGTGAAAAGCTGCTGGCTGCAGGAGGATTCTCTGGCTCTCCTTGCCCGATCTTTTAAACCCTATCGTTCTTGTCTGTGTGGATTATTATTTGCTGCGGATAAATATTACCAAGGTCTTCCCCCAAAAGGGGACAAGGGAATGGGAAGTAATTTCTCATTCTGGGGACTGTTCTTGGATTCACAAATACCCAGCAAAGTTAACAGCGAAGAACCATTGCATCCTCCTATGTCCCAGTCCCACAGTCTCCATCCTGGGCTCTTGTGGGACCCAGGATCAAGAACTCCAGGGCACAGGGAAAAGGGGGCAGAGGTGAGCCAGTGGGGACCCAGACTCATGGTCTATACTGGCTCCACCTTCAGAGTGTGTCTCTCAGCTCAACTCCCACTCCCCAGCGCACCCCGGTTTTCTGGACTGAAATTCACCTTCTCTGCTCTGACCCCCTCACAGAGCCAATGGGGCTGGGCTGGACTTTCTCTGTACCCTACCAGCCCCTCACTGTCTACGCTTCACAACCATCATCCACTGAGGGTCTACATTGATTCTCTCAACACTTTCTACACTGCATACCCCTTCTCCACTTTGCCCCCTGTCCACAGATCCTCTCTCTCTTTCTTTCTTTCTCTCTCTCTCTCTCTCTCTCTCTCACACACACACACACACACACACAGCCTTACTCCCTGTGATGTTCCTACTTATTTGTGAGATACAAGCAGCAAAGGTCAAGAGCCACCACAGTGGCTCTACGGGACTTGTCAGAGCCTTGAACGTTCCTGTGCGAGGAGGTCCTGGGCCTTCTGCCCAGGAGTTCCTCAGAAATGGGGGTCCTGAGTCCTCTGTGCCCTGCTGCCCCACCACCGCCCTCAGGCTTCTGTTCACACAGGGACCCACAGTCCTTGCTTCAGGCCTCCCCTCTCAGGCTATTCTGCAGGTATCAAGTATGCCCATAAATTCTGCTATAGCTCAGCAGGAAAACAAGCAGCTCACCTGGAGAGATGGGGACATAGCCCTGTGCCCCCCCCCCATGAGCCCAGCCAAGCCTGAGACCCTGAATTGGGCTCAGAGCACAAACAGAAGCTAATGTGCTCAAATATTTGCAGCAGCTGCAGATGACCCAAGAGTGTTAATTTGAGGCACTGTGACCATCTCAGGACATCCCCGGTAACTCTGGGGTCCTCCCATCCTCTAGACCCTCTGCCCCCAAGCTCCTGCTCTCTGGATATCCCTGTTCTTTGTGGGCAGGGGGTTCTTCCTCACCAAGATGGGCCCTGCAGAGGTCCTGTCTCTGAGCCTGTCCCTGTCCCCTTCACAGACGCCCCCCAGGTCTCCATCTTCTTAGATGACAACTTGGGACAGGAATCCAGAGAAACCAGCCTGAGCTGTTATGCTGACAGCAACCCAGAGCCCATACGTTATGTGTGGAGCACGTGAGTGCCGAGGCTAATTCGGGTCTGAGGGAGAAGGCTGGGGATGGACTCCTGGGTCTGAGGAAGGAGACTGGGGAAGGGCTACTAGGTCTGAGGGAGGAGATATTGGCTATTAAGTTCTTGGTTTATTTTATTTTTAATTTTGTTTTGTTGTTTAATTTAACTTTTGGAGGGGTTTGGTTTTTGGGTCACACCCGGCAGCACTCAGGGGTTACTTCTGGCTCTATGCTCAGAAATCACTCCTGGCAGGCTTGGGAGACCATATGGGATGCCAGGATTCCAACCAATGACCTTCTGCATGAAAGGCAAAAGCCTTACCTCCATGCTATCTCTCCAGTCCCTTTTTTTTGTTTAATTTTTCGGCCTCACTCTTAGTGCTCAAAACTTAATCCTGACTTGTACTCAGGGATCACCCCTGGTGAGTCTCAGAGTTCTCCATAGAGGTCTGAAACAAGGGCTGGTCACATGCAAATTCAGTGTCCCACCTGTTCGGCTATCTCCTGCCCCTGAACTCCGGAGTATGCACAAGGAGGTGGGATGGACCCTTGGCCTTTGCAGAGGGAGAAGCTAATGGAACCTCAATAGCGATGTCCCTGTTGTCCCCATTAAAATGTCTTTCTAGCCAGAGAGGCTGCCAGGTTCCTGAGTACAGAGGCAGGAAATAGCTATAAGCTGTCTGAGGTCTCAAGGCAGCTGCGGGGACCCAACCTAAAGATTTGGCTTTCCACTGAGTGAGACAGGAGTTCTATACGTGGCAAGCAGAGCAGGGCCCTGAGCTCTGTTCTAGCACTTTCTCTCAGAACACCAGAAGGGGGATGATGTCAGAGGGAGCAAGAGCCAGGGAAAGTTGAGAGACTGGAGGCCACATAAGCCCTGAGGACTAGAAGGTTCTGGATGATCTGAGGTGGGACCTCAGGACCTCTGGGGAGTGTGAGAGGAATAGATGGGGGCTTCCAGAACCTCTGATCTTGGGACACTGATGTGGGAGGTGCTGTGGTCCCTTTCCCTACAGCAGAGGTCCCACTCTCACCCCTATATCCCCCCAGGACCACAGGCTCCCTGCCTCCCTATGCTGTACCCCAGGATAATTTGCTCTTGCTCCAGCCCTCAGAGCCCATCAATATCACCTTTATCTGCACTGTCTTCAATGCCCTGGGGAAGGGCCAGGACTCCATCAATGTCCTGCTCCCAGGTGAGGAGCCAGTGGGGGGCACAGACACCCCAGCAAGATTGCCTCTGAGGAAGGGGTTGGGGTCTCTGATGAGGAGACCCTGAGCTACAGAAATGCTTTCTTCCTCTCATGCTGAGAACTCAGAAAGGCCTTTCCCTGGGATGAGGCCAAGTTTACGAATGGTAGCTGAGGGAATATCACTCAAAGGTGACCTAGAAAATGGTACTTTAGAGTAAAAGGCAACTTCAGGTCTGACTTAGTATGGGGGCCACAATTATGTGTTTGACCGACAAAGGTCTTTTATGAGGTTCCCACTTTCTCCCTGTGCTGGGCTGTTTCAGCCTGGTTGCCCCTTCAGTCATGAGGGGCAAGTGGGCTTTTCTGCTTCCTGTCCCCTCTTCATTAGTGGGGGTGGAGAGGAACTGATACTGATTTATTTCTGTTTTTGTGTCACACTGGGCTGTGCTCATGGCCTCCTGGCTCTGCTCTCAGTGCTCTTTGCTGGAAAGCCTGTGGAATTATGTGGGGGGTGAGAGATGGAACCTGGGCCAGCTTCCTGCAAGGCTAATCTCCTCCCCCCTCACTGTCTCCTTGGCTCTTGAACTCAAA
Organism: Suncus etruscus; assembly: GCF_024139225.1. Lineage (NCBI taxonomy): Eukaryota > Metazoa > Chordata > Mammalia > Eulipotyphla > Soricidae > Suncus > Suncus etruscus. The sequence continues at coordinate 88,703,969 of NC_064861.1, forward strand.
GTGATCTATGGCTCCTTGGCTCTTGAACTCAAAGTGGTCTATGGCTCTGGCCAATCATAGCATCATACATTCCTGGAATCTGATTCCTGGAATCCCATCCCTGACCCTGGGGGCTGTCTACAGAGATGAGGGGTAATGTTTGCTGGGCAGGGGGAACCCAAATTCTTCAGTCCTAAATCCCTGCCTTCTCTCCCTCCAGGACCTTGCAGCAAACAGTTTCTATCACCCTTGGCCAGCAAAGAGTCTCGATCATCCTCGTTTCTCATAATTAGTCTGCTTGTGGCACTCATGGTCGTGGTGCTTGTGGCTTTGGTGCTCGTGGCTATGATTTATTTCTGGTTTTCCAGAAAGTTGCGTGAGTGTCTCCTCTACAGAACATTCCCCACTCATCTGTCAGCCTGAGGCACGATCCCCTCCAGAAATGAGGGTGGTGCCTACAGTCAGCCCATGTCCCAGAAAGGAAGGGGGAGTCTCCTTTTCCTGGAATTCCAGGTCCCAAACCTCTGGGTCCCCCCCCTGACTGCCTGTGGCTTCCTGATGCATCTCCTCTGGGTCCCCAGGTCAAGGCCAGCGCAGCACCTTGGAGAATGAAGCATTTCTTCTGTGTCCTCAGGACAGGATTGCCTCAGAGCATTGCAGAATCAAGGTGGAGAATAAGGCAGAGAATGAGGTAAGTGTGGGATGGGGTACTGAGGTGTTTGAGGGGTCTAAAGGCCTACACAAAGCTTCATCCCATTGTGGGGTTTCTCCCAAGAAACACCCTCTGTGGTGCACCCCAAATCTGCCCCCCTTACACCTTGAACATTTGTCATAGTGACTTGCCTTAGACTTCAGATGATTGGAAAACAGCCATTCACCCTTAAAACTTGGACCCTGTCTATGAAACCAGCACAGTTTTCTGCACCAGCAGCAGTAATCAGACTTCTATTGCGGAAAGCTCTACTAATGCTGTCCTGGCACCGACTTGTTCCAGAGTGGGTTCATATGACACCCGGATGACTTGGAAACAGCAATGACTTGCTTTCAGGACAGGGTTGTCTACATTACCACGTAACAGTGAAATGAAACCAGAAGATGCTCCTTGACACCCTGACTTTGGCACAAGATCTGTGCAAAACCAAGATCTCTAATTACAGAAATATGACTGCGACAACCGTGATTGAGAAGAACTTTTACTGGAACCACAATGAAAGAATTTGGGGTTAAACAGCTTAGTATGCCGAGAGCCTGGAGCTGAACTTATGGCTGGATGCTTTATGGGTAGGGTCTCCCTATTTTTAGGCCAAAGTTTTTTCCTTTCGATTTCAACTTTTGCTTCTCCTATACCAAAAAATAAAAACAAAAGCATGACACAATCACATTCTTTTTTTCTTTCTTTAATCATCATTTTTTCTTTTATTTTTCTTTTTATCTTTTCAACAGGGGCTCCCGCCTTATTCATAGAACCATGGGACACAAATTACTATGTTTTTTTTTATCACATATTGCTGCATTTTTCTATAAAATTAAGAAAGCAAAAATGAAAGGCTGGGGTCCAGGACCCAAGTGGTCTCAGAAGCATTGGTGGAGAAAAAAATAAGGACAGAACTAAATATCCAAGTCAAAGTCAATGACAATAGAATCAAGTGACCTAAACTTTAACAATCTAACCTTAAATGGGCCTGTTATACTGGCAGGCCAGGGGGCAAAGGGTGATGGTGGAAGATGCACTCTGAGTTCATTGGTGAAGGAGGTCGACACTGGTAGTGGGGATGGCCCTGACTAACTGTATATCTTAAATTCAACTACGAAGGACTTTCTAGATCATAATTGTTTCAATAAAATAAAATAAAAAACTGGGGTGGGGCAAAAATAAAATAAAAAATTGTGCCCTGTGCCTACAGACCCCATATGTGGTTATTTAAAAGTCTGTGTCTCTGCTAGATCTGATTTTTATCATGGTTTTTTTTGTTTGTTTGTTTGTGAGCCACATGTATCCTTGCTCAGGGTTTACTTCTCCCTCTGGGTTCAGGAATAACTCCTGGTGGTGCTCACGGGAACATATGAGATGCCATTGATGGGTTGGCCGTGTGCAAGACTAGCACCCTTGCACTGTACTAGTGCAAGAGTCTCCTGGGTCTGATTATTGTTGTGGGTTTTGTGCCTCCCCAGAGTCACTCCTATTGGTGCCCAGAGGACCATAGGTGCAGGGAACCAACCAGGCCTCCTACATGACAGCAGGACTCAGGCCAGCTCAGATGTCTGTCCTGTATGCAATCTGTGTCTTATTGTTATTTTTGTTTGTCTTGTTTTGGAGCCACACACTGGTTGGGGGTGGTGCTTAGCCTTATTCCTGGCTTCAATTGCTTCTAGTAGGACTCTAGAAGAACCAAATGTATTCTGGGAATTTGAATTGAATCAGCCACATGCAAGGCAAGTGCCTTGATTACTATCTAATCTCTAGCTCAGGATGTTTATTTTAATGGATCCTTCTTCTGATCACTCATGCCCACATCTGGATAATCTGCCTAACTTTCAGGGAGAAAGACCCTCTGGCCTGTTCCTCTTGGATAGGGTGAATCTAAGTGTTTTTGTTTAAAAAGGTCTTGCAGGGGACTGGAATGGGAGTACTGCAAGGAGGACTCTTGCCTGGCACAAAGTCACCAATGTTCAATTCTGGCACAGTATATGGTCCCTGAGTCTTTCCATGAATTAATGATCCCTGAGCACAGAGTCAGATGTAAACCCTGAATACAGGCTTGTGAGATTATGGGGGAAACCGTCTTGAAGGTTCTTGCAAGTCAAATTTTCATCTTTCCTCTAGGGCAGGGATGGCGAAAAAGTTCGACACAAAGAGCCAAAACTTTATTTTTTTTATTTGAACACTTTGATTACATACATGATTGTGATTGGGTTTCAGTCATGTAAAGAACATCACCCTTCACCAGTGCAACATTCCCATCACCAATGTCCCAAGTCTCCCTCCTCCCCACCCGACCCCCGCCTGTACTCTAAACAGGCTTCCATTTCTCTCATACATTCTCATTATTAGGACAGTTCAAAACGCAGTTATTTCTCTAACTAAACTCATCACTCTTTGTGGTGAGCTTCCTGAGGTGAGCTGGAATTTCCAGCTCTTTTCTCTTTTTTGTCTGAAAATTATTACTGCAAGAATGTCTTTCATTTTTCTTAAAACCCATAGATGAGTGAGACCATTCTGCGTTTTTCTCTCTCTCTCTCTCTCTGACTTATTTCACTCAGCATAACAGATTCCGTGTAAATCCATGTATAGGAAAATTTCATGACTTCATCTCTCCTGACAGCTGCATAATATTCCATTGTGTATATGTACCACAGTTTCTTTAGCCATTCGTCTGTTGAAGGGCATCTTGGTTGTTTCCAGAGTCTTGCTATGGTAAATAGTGCTGCAATGAATATAGGTGTAAGGAAGGGGTTTTTGTATTGTATTTTTGTGTTCCTAGGGTATATTCCTAGGAGTGGTATAGCTGGATCGTATGGGAGCTCGATTTCCAGTTTTTGGAGGAATCTCCATATCGCTTTCCATAAAGGTTGAACTAGACGGCATTCCCACCAGCAGTGGATAAGAGTTCCTTTCTCTCCCCACCCCCGCCAACACTGTTTATTCTCATTCTTTGTGATGTGTGCCATTCTCTGGGATGTGAGGTGGTATCTCGTCGTTGTTTTGATTTGCATCTCCCTGAAGATTAGTGATGTGGAACATTTTTTCATGTGTCTTTTGGCCATTTGTATTTCTTCTTTGTCAAAGTGTCTGTTCATTTCTTCTCCCCATTTTTTGATGGGGTTAGATGTTTTTTTCTTGTAAAGTTCTGTCAGTGCCTTGTATATTTTGGAGATTAGCCCCTTATCTGATGGGTATTGGGTGAATAGTTTCTCCCACTCAGTGGGTGGCTCTTGTATCCTGGGCACTATTTCCTTTGAGGTGCAGAAGCTTCTCAGCTTAATATATTCCCATCTGATAATCTCTGATTTCACTTGCTTGGAGAGTGTAGTTTCCTCCTTGAAGATGCCTGTAATGTCTCGCCTATGTGCTGTTCTATATATATTATGGTTTTGGGGCTGATATCGAGGTCTTTAATCCATTTGGATTTTACCTTCGTACATGATGTTAGCTGGGGGTCTAAGTTCAATTTTTTGAAAGTGGCTATCCAATTGTGCCAACACCACTTGTTGAAGAGGCTTTCCCTGCTCCATTTAGGATTTCCTGCTCCTTTATCAAAAATTAGGTGATTGTATGTCTGGGGAACATTTTCTGAGTATTCAAGCCTATTCCACTGATCTGAGGGCATGTCCTTATTCCAATACCATGCTGTTTTGATAACTATTGCTTTGTAGTACAGTTTAAAGTTGGGGAAAGTAATTCCTCCTATATTCTTTTTCCCAATGATTGCTTTAGCTATTCGAGGGTATTTATTGTTCCAAATAAATTTCAAAAGTGCCTGATCCACTTCTTTGAAGAATGTTATGGGTATCTTTAGAGGGATGGCATTAAATCTGTATAATGCCTTCGGGAGTATTGCCATTTTGATGATGTTAATCCTGCCAATTCATGAGCAGGGTATGCATTTCCATTTCCGTGTGTCCTCTCTTATTTCTTGGAGCAGAGTTTTATAGTTTTCTTTGTATAGGTCCTTCACATTTTTAGTCAAGTTGATTCCAAGATATTTGAGTTTGTGTGGCACTATTGTGAATGGGGTTGTTTTCTTAATGTCCATTTCATCCTTATTACTATTGGTGTAGAGAAAGGCCATTGATTTTTGTGTGTTAATTTTGTAGCCTGCCACCTTGCTATATGAGTCTATTGTTTCTAGAAGCTTTTTGGTAGAGTCTTTAGGGTTTTCTAAGTAGAGTATCATGTCATCTGCAAACAGTGAGAGCTTGACTTCTTCCTTTCCTATCTGAATTCCCTTGATATCTTTTTCTTGCCTAATTGCTATAGCAAGTACTTCCAGTGCTATGTTGAATAGGAGTGGTGAGAGAGGACAGCCTTCCCTTGTGCAAGAATTTAGAGGGAAGGCTTTTAGTTTTTCTCCATTGAGGATAATATTTGCCACTGGCTTGTGGTAGATGGCCTTAACTATATTGAGAAAGGTTCCTTCCATTCCCATCTTGCTGAGAGTTTTGATCAAGAATGGGTGTTGGACCTTATCAAATGCTTTCTCTGCATCTATTGATATGATCATGTGGTTTTTATTTTTCTTGTTATTGATGTTGTGTATTATGTTGATAGATTTACCGATGTTAAACCATCCTTGCATTCCTGGGATGAAACCTACTTGATCGTAGTGGATGATCTTCTTAATGAGGCATTGAATCCTATTTGCCAGGATTTTGTTGAGGATCTTTGCATCTTCATTCATCAGCGATATTGGTCTGTAATTTTCTTTTTTCGTAGCATCTCTGTCTGGTTTAGGTATCAAGGTGATGTTGGCTTCATAAAAGCTGTTTGGAAGTGTTTCCGTTTGTTCAATTTCATGAAAGAGTCTTGCCAGGATTGGTAGTAGTTCCTCTTGGAAAGTTTGAAAGAATTCATTAGTGAATCCTTCTGGGCCTAGGCTTTTGTTTTTGGGCAGACATTTGATTACCGTTTTAATTTCATCAATGGTGATGGGGGTGTTTAGATATGCTACATCCTCTTCTTTCAACCGTGGAAGATTATAAGAGTCCAAGAATTTATCCATTTCTTCCCGGTTCTCATTTTTAGTGGCGTAGAGTTTCTCAAAGTAGTTTCTGATTACCCTTTGAATCTCTCTCATATCAGTAGTGATCTCTCCTTTTTCATTCCTAATACGAGTTATCAAGATTCTCTCTCTCTCTCTCTCTCTCTCTCTCTCTCTCTCTCTCTCTCTCTCTCTCTCTCTCTCTGTTAGGTTTGCTACTGGTCTATCAATCTTGTTTATTTTTTCAAAGAACCAACTTCTGCTTTCGTTGATCTTTCGAATTGTTTTTTGGGTTTCCACTTCATTGATTTCTGCTCGCAGATTTGTTATTTTCTTCTGTCTTCCTATTTTTGGGTCCTTTTGTTGAGCACTTTCTAGTTCTATTAGCTGTGTCATTAAGCTACTCAGGTAAGCTCCTTCTTCCTTCCTGATGTGTGCTTGCAAAGCTATAAATTTTCCTCTCAGTACTGCTTTTGCTGTGTCCCATAAGTTCTGATAGTTTGTGTCTTTATTGTCATTTGTTTCCCGGAACCTTTTTATTTTCTCCTTGATTTCATCTCGGACCCACTGGTTATTGAGTATGAGGCTGTTTAACTTCCAGGTGTTAAAGTTTTTCTTCTGAGTCCCTTTGGAATTCACAAATAATTTCAGAGCCTTGAGGTCAGTGAAGGTAGTCTGCAAAATTTCTATCCTCTTGATCTTATGGAGGTATGTTTTATGTGCCAGCATGCGGTCTATCCTGGAGAATGTCCCATGTACATTGGAGAAGAATGTGTACCCAGGTTTCTGGGGATGGAGTGTCCTATATATATCCACTAGGCCTCTTTCTTCCATTTCTCTCCTCAGCTCTAGTATATTCTTGTTGGGTTTCAGTCTGGTTGACCTATCCAGTGTTGACAAAGCCGTGCTAAGGTCCCCCACAATTATTGTGTTGTTATTGATATTATTTTTCAGATTTGTCAACAGTTGTATTAAATATTTTGCTGGCCCCTCATTCGGTGCATATATGTTTAGGAGAGTTATTTCTTCCTGCTCTACATACCCCTTGATTAATATAAAATGTCCATCTTTGTCCCTTACAACCTTCCTGAGTATAAAGTTTGCATTATCTGATATTAGTATGGCCACTCCAGCTTTTTTATGGGTGTGGTTTGCTTGGATAATTTTTCTCCAGCCTTTTATTTTGAGTCTATGTTTGTTCTGACTATTCAGGTGCGTTTCTTGTAGGCAGCAGACGGTTGGATTGAGTTTTTTTTATTCATTTAGCCACTCTGTGTCTCTTGACTGGTGCATTTAGTCCATTGACATTGAGAGAAAGAATTGTCCTGGGATTTAATGCCATCTTTATATCGAAATTTGGTGTGTCTTTTGGTTAGTCTTGTCTTAGATTAGGTCTTTCAGTTTTTCTCTTAAGACTGGTTTTGTGTCTGTAAAGTCTCTGAGCTGTTTTTTGTCTGTGAAACCATGTATTCTTCTGTCAAACCGGAAAGTGAATTTTGCTGGGTATAGTATTCTGGGTGAAGCATTCATTTCATTCAGTCTTGTCACAATATCCCACCACTGCTTTCTGGCATTAAGTGTTTCTGGTGACAGGTCTGCTGTAAATCTCAAGGATGCTTGCTTGAACGTAATTTCCCCTTTTGATCTTGCTGTTTTCAGAATTCTGTCTCTATCTGTGGGATTTGTCATTGTGACTAGGATGTGTCTTGGGGTGGTTTTTCTGGGGTCTCTTTTGGTTGGTACTCTTCGAGCATGCAGGATTTGATCACATATATTCTTTAGCTCTGGAAGTTTCTCTTTAATAATGTTCTTGACCGTTGATTCTTCCTGGAAATTTTCTTCCTGGGTCTCTGGGACTCCAATGATTCTTAAGTTGTTTCTGTTGATCTTATCATAGACTTCTATTTTCATCTGTTCCCATTCTTTGACTAATTTTTCCATTGTCTGCTCATTTGCTTTAAGTTTTTTTTTCCAATCTCTCCTGCTATATGGAATTGTTATGTATCTCATCTTCCACAGCACCAAGTCTATTCTCAGCTTCTGATACCCTGTCCCAGAGCTTATCCATTTTGTCATTCACTTCGTTTACTGATTTTTTCAGGCCTGTTAGTTGACATGTTATTTCAGTTTGGATTTTTCTGATTTCTGTCTTCATATTTTCTTGGTTCTTATTAGTGTTCTGTTCAACTCTATCCATGGTTTCTTTGAGTCCATTGAGCATCTTCCATATTGCTAGTCTAAAGTCCTTATCTGAGAGGTTGATTAGTTGGTTGGTCATTATCTGGTCATCAGAATTGTCATCTTCATTCTCTATGTCTGATGCTGGCCTGCGTTGTTTCCCCATTGTCACACTTGTATTGTGGGTTTTTCTACATGTTGTGGTGGTATTCATTGGCTATATGATGCAGGCAGCACACTCCTCTGGCTCCACCCTTTCTGGATGGGCTGACTTGCCTCTAAGGGAGGGGAGTCCTCCGTGGATGAAGCCTCACACTGGATCAAATCTTAGGCCCGAACATGCAACAGAGAAGACAGTCTGGAGAGAAATGCTTGCTTCTGTGATATAGTACAGTTCTTAGTGTGATTTTTATTCTTGTTGTGATGGTGTTCTTTTCTTAGAAAGAGCACACGGCTGCGTAGCGAAGCGGCCATGCTCTGCTGGAGCCTCTTTTCGGCCCACTCCCAAGAGTTTCATGCAAGAGGACAGTAGACAGACATACACAGGTAGCACTCACAGTTTTTCACATTTGGGCCCCACTGGGCAGGCGTAGTTTCTTGGATTTTCCCAGCCTGATGTCCTGATGTCACAAACAGGGGACCCCAGAGCCAAAACTTTAAACTGTGAGAGTCAGAGAGCCACACCACGCTGTGACCTGCCAAAACAGACAAACACTCACACAAAAGCATATAATTTTAGCAATGATATATTAAACACATGTTGCATTTTGCCATTTTGAGTGAGGGTAAAAATCCGGTTCACCGCCCCTGCTCTAGGGTATTGCCTAGGCCTCTGAAAGTACTGAAGCCAACAGACACTCCCACAACCACCATTGAATCTGCTCATCTTCCATCTTCATACACTGCATATTCTTGAAAGAGATAGATTTAATAAACTCACGAAAATTCCGGGCACACCTGCCTCTCAGCTTAAAAAAGGGCACCCTCAGGATGAGTGGCGCCAAGTCCCTGCCCTACAGGGCCCTTGACAACTGTACCCACAACCCACATTCACCCCACAACAATGACCCAACTTCACCACCTTAGCACTAATATCTGCAGGACACCTCACCCACCAAAATGGTTTTAAGATGAGAATTCTAGGGTCTCTTTGGAGAGAGTTTGGGCAACTCTTTCCTATCTTGTACTTCTTGATGTCTTGACTTGTTACCCCCATCCCCCATTCTTCCTTTGTAACCTTACCTACTAATAAGACCTGCCCATTTCTGGGAGAGGTCTTTGGGAGGTATCAATAGGTTTGCCTCAGTGGCAGAAAGGGGGATTGGGAGATAGATTGGGAGATTGGGAGAGATTCAGCAAGAAAGAAGGAGCAGGAGAGGAGATGGTTGAAAGAGGTTGATTGCAGGGCTGATTATGAATCCAGTGTTATGATAGGAGCCACACCTGTTGGTTAGGGCCTTTAATAAAGCTGATGTTTCCTGAAACCTGACTGCCTGTGAGTTTTCTCCCCCCTGCTATCCTGAACCCTCAGACTTGCTGGCAGAAAGGGGTTGGAGACATGTGGCCTGGGCCAGCAGAATGGAATGCTATGAGAGGGCTCTGTTTGATGGCAAGGGGAACCCCAAAATCCTCTAACCTAAATTCCTATCCCTTCTATCCAGGATCTTTAAGGGAATAGTAATGGTCACTCTCAGCTCTCACAATCCTCTTCCCAACTGGGGGACTCAGGGCCCTGATTTATTTTCTGTTTCAGAAAGTCCTGTGAGTGTCTTCTCTCTGAAACATTCCCCACTCGCCTGCTGGATCTGAACCTCCCAGAGCCACGATCCCCTCTTGAACCATGAGGCCAGGGCTGGTTGGTCCCTCTACTCAGTCACTGTTCTGAATGGGAAGGGGGAGTCCCTGGTCCTGTTGTCTTGGGCCCCAAACTATGACTGTCCAAGGCTTCCTGGCTCATCTCTTCAGTGTCCCTGGTCAAGACCAACACAGCACCTTATAGAATGGGGTAATTTCAAGGTCTCAGGTCTGCACCTCTGGGACACTGGGCTCCAGGGAGAGTCTGGGTGGATTTGTCTTAAAGGGTCTCACAGGGGCTGGGAGAATGCTTGCCTAGAACATTGAGTTATCCTTGAGAACAGAGATAGGAGTTATTCCTGAGCATTACTCTGTCAAGTTTGTGGGGAAAATGAAAAAGAACCCCCCCTGGGGGGGGGGCGGAGAGATAGCACGGAGGTAGGACGTTTGCCTTGCATGCAGAAAGTCAGTGGTTCAAATCCCGGCATCCCATATGATCCCCCTAGCCTGCCAGGAGCGATTTCTGATTGTAGAGCTAGGAGTAACCCCTGAGAGCTGCCGGGTGTGACCCAAAAGGCCCTTCGAAAGGGCCTTGCAGGTGAAGGTCCTGCATTTCTGAGGACTGCAGTCAGCACTACCTGAGTCTGCCGGCAGAGGGCACGCGATGCCAGGAATGACCTAGGTCCTAGACACTCGGGGGCTGCAGCTGTCATGGGATAAAGCCCCACAAAGACTGACACTGGCACCAGCCAGACCTTAGGCTTCCCCTCTGCATCAGAACACAGTGGGCAGATGGCAGCTTGGGGTACCCAGCAGCACCTGGGCTCTGTCTGAACTAGAAGGACTCAGAACTCAGCATGTTTGTGCCTGTTTCTCACCAGGACCCTGTAGAATGGCAAGGGAAAAGCACCGCGGGGTCCTTGAGAGACCAGCTGATGCTTCTGCTGGTTCCAGCTGCATCCCACTAGCATGCTGACACACACAGGAGCCTAGCTCAGCTTCTGTGGTCAACGCATCCACTAGGGTCGATGTGGACACATCAGGCAGGAGACAGGACCTCCTCGGGGACGATTCCTGCCTTGCATGTTGTAAATCTGGGTTCAATCCTGGCAGCCCATTTGGTCCCCAAGCACCAGTAGGAGTGATCCCTGAATGCAGGATCCGGAGTAACCCCTAAGCATTGCTTGGTTGGAAGAAAAAGTGGGCACAACTGGTCACCCATGGGCCAACCATAGCTTCAGGCCCAGCTGGATTCAACTGTCACACTTCACCAGGCGGCCAACATCACACAGTGGGTGTAGATTCTCTAATGTGACCCCAATTCTCTCCTCTGTCCCCCTAAATAGGTTCTGCTATGGAGTGGGACATTCCCAGAGTTAGAGTCAATGCCCAGAGATAACATCAGGATTAATACTTCTTAGAAATTGGACATCAGGGCACTGATTCCCCCCCCCCAAGCACCTGCCTTGCAAGCATGAGCCCCTAAGTCCAATCCCGGGGACCCCCATATGCTGAGCTGGGCCCAGTGACTCTGCTGACTCTGAGTCCTGCTCCAGTGACAGTCCTGAGTGTGATCAAGGGACACTGTCAGGGTGTGATCAAGGGGCACAGCCAGGGTGTATGAGCAGCACAGCTAATGCTGGGGAGCCCCAGTAAACCCCACCAGTCACTGAGTGCTGACATGTCCAGCAGGAAATGAGCACCTGTAAGCAACATAGCAACCTCCTGAGACCCACAACCAGCCCATTTAGTACCCCCACACACACATTTTGAGTCCCACAATCAGCTCTTGTGGGACACCTCATCCCTGTTAACCCCAAAACCAGCACAGATGGGACCCCATCCTGCTCCAGCAGGTCACATTATGGCAGCCCCATGACCAGCCCATATAGGAGCTACGACCAGTCAACAGGGGCACAGACACAGGAATGGGAAAGTTTCCTGTATTTCATCTATTTCCTCTTCCTTTCTTGGGTCCCCCCTAGTGTCTCAACATGGGAACCTGTGGCCCAAATCACTACTGAGGCTTCTCAAGTGTGCAACCTTCACTTAGCCTTTTGACCTCAGGCCCAGCTAAAGACTCAGTTAAAGACTCAAGGGAGGCCGAACCATGGGGAGCAACATGGGGAGGGCACTGGCCTTGGATGCTGCTGCTAATACAGGTTCAATCTCTGACAATCCAATAGTCCCTAAGCCCTGCCAGGGTGATCACTTAGCTCAGAGCCAGCACTAAGCCCTGAGCACAGCCTGGGGACACACAAAACAAAAACAGAAGGAACTAATTTGGGATGCGCAGTCAGAATCACCAGCTGAGCTGCCTGGGACTTCATGTAAAACCATGTAGGATAGGGGCCAGAGAGATAGCGTGGAGGTAAGGCATTTGCCTTTCATGCAAAAGGTCATTGGTTCAAATCCCAGCATCCCATATGGTCCCCCAAGCCTGCCAGGGGCAATTTCTGAGCATAGAGCCAGGAGTAACTCCTGAGCGCTGCCGGGGTACTCTGGGAGCAGCTCCCCTTCTCTCCCTAGGACTGTAAGTTGAACCCTTCCCCAAGGTCATTTTATCTAAATTTTCTTTTGAGATGTTAATCCCACCTGGATGATCAGACCCACCCACACCTGGGTTGGGTGGGCTATTTTAAAGAATAAAGAAAAAAATGCTGGCTTTGGAGGCAGACAGAGCTCATGAGAAGAGAGATGAGCTAAGTAGCACAGAGAGAGCTCAAAAAAATGAGCACATGGCAGAGAGACACATGGTAGAGAAAAGCCATGGAAATAAAGCAAGCTGATTCTGATGAGAATTGAACTGACTGCTTGTGAATTATTTCTCCTCTATTACCCTGCATCATCAGACCTATCGGAAAAAGGGTTAGAAACACAGTGCCTGAGGCAGCCTTACTCAACAAAATTTATAGTTTATATTTTTATTCAACACATGAACACAAAGGAAAGTTGCTTTTAGGGATGGAATAGCCACCATTAGTAAACCCAGTAACAGCCCTGCCAAGAAAAGCAGGAGAGAATGTTCTAGGCCAGTGTTTTTCAACCTTTTTTTTTTGCAAAGGCATACTTTATTCATGAAAAAAATCACGAGGCTCACCACCATTAGAAAATGTTAAAAAGGGGCCGGTGAGGTGGCACTAGAGGTAAGGTGTCTGCCTTGCAAGCACTAGCCAAGGAAGGACCGCGGTTCTATCCCCCGGCATCCCCTATGGTCTCCCCAAGCCAGGGGCAATTTCTGAGCACTTAGCCAGGAGTAACTCCTGAGCATCAAAAGGGTGTGGCCCAAAAAATAAATAAATAAAAATGTTAAAAAAAATTTTGGGGAAAACCTACGAAAATACACCGGCCCAGTGGGGCCCAACTGTGAAAAACTGTGAGTTTGACCTGTATATGTCTGTCTACTGTCCTCTTGCGTGAAACTCTTGCGAGTGGGGCAAAAAGAGGCTCCAGAAAACTCGCTCGCCCAGAGGCCATTTTCAGGGAGGGACTACAGAGCATGAAAACTGGCAAGACTTTGCAAAAGCCAGCTCCCTGTGTGTGACACCAGGCGGGGAAAACCCACGAAAGTACACCGGCCCAGTGGGGCCCAACTGTGAAAAACTGTGAGTTTGACCTGTATATGTCTGTCTACTGTCCTCTTGCATGAAACTCTTGCGAGTTGGGCAAAAAGAGGCTCCAGAAAACTCGCTCGCCCAGAGGCCATTTTCAGGGAGGGACTACAGAGCATGAAAACTGGCAAGACTTTGCAAAAGCCAGCTCCCTGTGTGTGACACCAGGCGGGGAAAACCCACGAAAGTACACCGGCCCAGTGGGGCCCAACTGTGAAAAACTGTGAGTTTGACCTGTATATGTCTGTCTACTGTCCTCTTGCGTGAAACTCTTGCGAGTTGGGCAAAAAGAGGCTCCAGAAAACTCGCTCGCCCAGAGGCCATTTTCAGGGAGGGACTACAGAGCATGAAAACTGGCAAGACTTTGCAAAAGCCAGCTCCCTGTGTGTGACACCAGGCGGGGAAAACCCACGAAAGTACACCGGCCCAGTGGGGCCCAACTGTGAAAAGCTGTGAGTTTGACCTGTATATGTCTGTCTACTGTCCTCTTGCGTGAAACTCTTGCGAGTGGGGCAAAAAGAGGCTCCAGTGGAGCACGGCCGCTCCGCTTCGCTACACGGCCGTGCACTCTTTCTAAGGAAAGAACACCATTGCAACAAGAAGGAAAAATTACACTAAGAACGGTGCTATATCACAGAAGCAAACATTTCTCTCCGGACTGTCTTCTCTGTTGCATGCTCGGGCCTAAGATTTGACCCAGTGTGAGGCTTCATCCACGGAGGACTCCCCTCCCTTAGAGGCAAGTCAGCCCATCCAGAAAGGGAGGAGCCAGAGGAGTGTGCTACCTGCATCATATAGACAATGAATACCACCACAACACGTAGAAAAACCCACAATACAAGTGTGACAATGGGGAAACAACGCAGGCCAGCATCAGACATAGAGAATGAAGATGAAAATTCTGAGGACCAGATAATGACCAACCAACTAATCAACCTCTCACTTAAGGACTTTAGACTAGCAATATGGAAGATGCTCAACAGACTCCAAGAAACCATGGATCGAGTTGAACAGAACACTAATAAGAACCAAGAAAATATGAAGACAGAAATCACAAAACTCCAAACTGAAATAACATGTCAACTAACAGGACTGAAAAAGTCAGTAAAAGAAGTGAATGACAAAATGAATAAGCTCTGGGACAGGGTATCAGAAGCTGAGAATAGACTTGGTGCTGTGGAAGATGAGATACATAACAATTCCATATAGCAGGAGAGATTGGACAAAAAACTTAAAGCAAATGAGCAAACAATGGAAAAATTAGTCAAAGAATGGGAACAGATGAAAATAGAAGTCTATGATAAGATCAACAGAAACAACTTAAGAATCATTGGAGTCCCAGAGACCCAGGAAGAAAATTTCCAGGAAGAATCAACGGTCAAGAACATCATTAAAGAAAAACTTCCAGAGCTAAAGAATATATGTGATCAAATCCTGCATGCTCGAAGAGTACCAACCAAAAGAGACCCCAGAAAAAACACCCCAAGACACATCCTAGTCACAATGACAAATCCCACAGATAGAGACAGAATTCTGAAAACAGCAAGATCAAAAGGGAAAATCACGTTCAAGCAACCTTCCCTGAGATTTACAGCAGACCTGTCACCAGAAATACTTAATGCCAGAAAGCAGTGGTGGGATATTGTGACAAGACTGAATGAAATGAATGCTTCACCCAGAATACTATACCCAGCAAAACTCACTTTCCGGTTTGAAGGAAGAATACATGGTTTCACAGACAAAAAACAGCTCAGAAACTTCACAGACACAAAACCAGTCTTAAGAGAAAAACTGAAAGACCTAATCTAAGACAAGACTACCCAAAAGACACACCAAATTTCGATATAAAGATGGCATTAAATCCCAGGACAATTCTTTCTCTCAACGTCAATGGACTAAATGCACCAGTTAAGAGACACAGAGTGGCTAAATGGATCAAAAAACTCAATCCATCCTTCTGCTGCCTACAAGAAACGCACCTGAATAGTCAAAACAAACATAGACTCAAAATAAAAGGCTGGAGAAAAATTATCCAAGCAAACAACACCCATAAAAAAGCTGGAGTGGCCATACTAATATCAGATAATGCAAACTTTATACTCAGGAAGGTTATAAGGGACAAAGATGGACATTTTATATTAATCAATGGGTACGTAGAGCAGGAAGAATTCACTCGCCTAAACATATATGCACCGAATGAGGGGCCAGCAAAATATTTAATACAACTGTTGACAAATCTGAAAATTAATATCAATAACAACACAATAATTGTGGGGGACCTTAACACGGCTTTGTCAACACTGGATAGGTCAACCAGACTGAAACCCAACAAGAATATACTAGAGCTGAGGAGAGAAATGGAAGAAAGAGGCCTAGTGGATATATATAGGACACTCCATCCCCAGAAACCTGGATACACATTCTTCTCCAATGTACATGGGACATTCTCCAGGATAGACTACATGCTGGCACATAAAACATACCTCCATAAGATCAAGAGGATAGAAATTTTGCAGACTACCTTCGCTGACCACAAGGCTCTGAAATTATTTGTGAACTCCAAAGGGACTCAGAAGAAACACTTTAACACCTGGAAGTTAAACAGCCTCATGCTCAATAACCAGTGGGTCCGAGATGAAATCAAGGAGGAAATCAAAAGGTTCCTGGAAACAAATGACAATAAAGACACAAACTATAAGAACTTATGGGACACAGCAAAAGCAGTACTGAGAGGAAAATTTATAGCTTTGCAAGCACACATCAGGAAGAAGAAGGAGCTTACCTGAGTAGCTTAATGACAGAGCTAATAGAACTAGAAAATGCTCAACAAAAGGACCCAAGAATAGGAAGACAGAAGGAAATAACAAAGCTGAGAGCAGAAATCAACGAAGTGGAAACCCAAAAAACAATCCGAAAGATCAATGAAAGCAGAAGTTGGTTCTTTGAAAAAATAAACAAGATTGATAGACCACTGGCAAACCTAACAAAGAAAGAGAGAGAGAAACTTGATAACTCGTATCAGGAATAAAAAAGGAGAGATCACTACTGATATGACAGAGATTCAAAGGGTAATCAGAAACTACTTTGAGAAACTCTACGCCACTAAAAATGAGAACCTGGAAGAAATGGATAAATTCTTGGACTCTTATAATCTTCCACGGTTGAAGGA
Source organism: Suncus etruscus (assembly GCF_024139225.1). Lineage (NCBI taxonomy): Eukaryota > Metazoa > Chordata > Mammalia > Eulipotyphla > Soricidae > Suncus > Suncus etruscus. The sequence goes on from NC_064861.1 coordinate 88,720,399, forward strand.
AGAGGATGTAGCATATCTAAACACCCCCATCACCATTGGTGAAATTAAAACAGTAATCAAATGTCTGCCGAAAAACAAAAGCCCAGGTCCAGATGGATTCACTAATGAATTCTATCAAACTTTCCAAGAGGAACTACTGCCAATCTTGGCAAGACTCTTTCATGAAATTGAACAAGCAGAAACACTTCCAAACAGCTTTTATGAAGCCAACATCACCTTGATACCTAAACCAGACAGAGATGCTACAAAAAAAGAAAATTACAGACCAATATCGCTGATGAATGCAGATGCAAAGATCCTCAACAAAATCCTGGCAAATAGGATTCAATGCCTCGTTAAGATGATCATCCACTACGATCATGTAGGTTTCATCCCAGGAATGCAAGGATGGTTTAACATCGGTAAATCTATCAACATAATACACAACATCAATAACAAGAAAAATAAAAACCACATGATCATATCAATAGATGCAGAGAAAGCATTTGATAAGGTCCAACACCCATTCTTGATCAAAACTCTCAGCAAGATGGGAATGGAGGAAACCTTTCTCAATATAGTGAAGGCCATCTACCACAAGCCAGTGGCAAATATTATCCTCAATGGAGAAAAACTAAAAGCCTTCCCTCTAAATTCTGGCACAAGACAAGGCTGTCCTCTCTCACCACTCCTATTCAACATAGCACTGGAAGTACTTGCTATAGCGATTAGGCAAGAAAAGGATATCAAGGGAATCCAGATAGGAAAGGAAGAAGTCAAGCTCTCACTGTTTGCAGATGACATGATACTCTACTTAGAAAACCCTAAAGACTCTATCAAAAAGCTTCTAGAAACAATAGACTCATATAGCAAGGTGGCAGGCTACAAAATTAACACACAAAAATCAATGGCCTTTCTCTACACCAATAGTAATAAGGATGAAATGGACATTAAGAAAACAACCCCATTCACAATAGTGCCACACAAACTCAAATATCTTGGAATCAACTTGACTAAAAATGTGAAGGACCTATACAAGGAAAACTATAAAACTCTGCTCCAAGAAATAAGAGAGGACACACGGAAATGGAAACACATACCCTGCTCATGGATTGGCAGGATTAACATCATCAAAATGGCAATACTCCCCAAGGCATTATACAGATTTAATGCCATCCCTCTAAAGATACCCATGACATTCTTCAAAGAAGTGGATCATACACTTTTGAAATTCATTTGGAACAATAAACACCCTCGAATAGCTAAAGCAATCATTGGGGAAAAGAATATGAGAGGAATTACTTTCCCCAACTTTAAACTGTACTACAAAGCAATAGTTATCAAAACAGCATGGTATTGGAATAAGGACATGCCCTCAGATCAGTGGAATAGGCTTGAATACTCAGAAAATGTTCCCCAGACATACAATCACCTAATTTTTGATAAAGGAGCAGGAAATCCTAAATGGAGCAGGGAAAGCCTCTTCAACAAGTGGTGTTGGCACAATTGGATAGCCACTTGCAAAATATTGAACTTAGACCCCCAGCTAACATCATGTACGAAGGTAAAATCCAAATGGATTAAAGACCTCGATATCAGACCCAAAACCATAATATATATAGAACAGCACATAGGCAAAACACTCCAGGACATTACAGGCATCTTCAAGGAGGAAACTGCACTCTCCAAGCAAGTGAAAGCAGAGATTAACAGATGGGAATATATTAAGCTGAGAAGCTTCTGTACCTCAAAGGAAATAGTGCCCAGGATACAAGAGCCCCCCACTGAGTGGGAGAAACTATTCACCCAATACCCATCAGATAAGGGGCTAATCTCCAAAATATACAAGGCACTGACAGAACTTTACAAGAAAAAAATCATCTAACCCCATCAAAAAATGGGGAGAAGAAATGAACAGACACTTTGACAAAGAAGAAATACACATGGCCAAAAGACACATGAAAAAATGTTCCACATCACTAATCATCAGGGAGATGCAAATCAAAACAACGATGAGATACCACCTCACACCCCAGAGAATGGCACACATCACAAAGAATGAGAATAAACAGTGTTGGCGGGGGTGGGGAGAGAAAGGAACTCTTATCCACTGCTGGTGGGAATGCCATCTAGTTCAACCTTTATGGAAAGCGATATGGAGATTCCTCCAAAAACTGGAAATCGAGCTCCCATACGATCCAGCTATACCACTCCTGGGAATATACCCTAGGAACATAAAAATACAATACAAAAACCCCTTCCTTACACCTATATTCATTGCAGCACTATTTACCATAGCAAGACTCTGGAAACAACCAAGATGCCCTTCAACAGACGAATGGCTAAAGAAACTGTGGTACATATACACAATGGAATATTATGCAGCTGTCAGGAGAGATAAAGTCATGAAATTTTCCTATACATGGATGTACACGGAATCTATTATGCTGAGTGAAATAAGTCAGAGAGAGAGAGAAAAACGCAGAATGGTCTCACTCATCTATGGGTTTTAAGAAAAATGAAAGACACCCTTGTAATAATAATTTTCAGACACAAAAGAGAAAAGAGATGGAAGTTCCACAAATAGTGATGAGTTTAGTTAGGGAAATAACTACATTTTGAACTGTCCTAATAACGAGAATGTATGAGGAAAATGGAGAGCCTGTCTAGAGTACAGGCGGGGGTAGGGTGGGGAGGAGGGAGACTTGGGACATTGGTGATGGGAATGTTGCACTGGTGATGGGTGGTGTTCTTTACATGACTGAAACCCAAACACAATCATGTATGTAATTAAGGTGTTTAAATAAATTTAAAAAAAATTGACCCTGTGCCTATATTGACTGCATATAAAGGAATTCTCTTGAATAGGAATCAAATAAACAGAAAAAATTATTTTATAATTACTTTACTATGAAATAATCTAATGATTGAGCTATTTGTGAGCTGAAGCCATATGTTATGAATGAAATTAGAATTTTTCCCATGGCACACCAGATAACCACTGCAGTTGTTGAAAAACGCTATTCTAGGCCTTCCAGGGAGTGTTATTGTCTCAGGTCCAGAAGTGGCTCTGCAGAAAGACAACTTGTATGCAAAGCGATGGAAATTGACCCTGGGAAAGGCCCCTCGTGTCTAATAGCAATATCCCCCAGTGCCTAAATGGTCCCAGGGGGAGGGCCCTGGTGTCCCCCAGTGAGCACCCCAGAGAATCAAGTGGGAGCACCAGAATCGTGTGTGTGAGACTCCCCACAGCACCACAGACACAAGGAGGGGAAGTGATAGGGAGAATCAGAAGAAAATATCAGAAAGAAATATTCTCAAGAAAAGATGTTATCAAATAACAGCAAGTTTCTAACAGAATTTTCTGCACACCCAAAAGAGAAACCGAGCATTATCAGATCCAAAGATTCGTATGTTGGTGTGTGTGTGTGTCTGTGGACATCTGTCTCTTTTTTTCTGTGTGTGTCTGTGTTTGCATGTCTGGGATCACACCTGGGTTGGCCGTGAGCAAGGCCAGACCCTTCTCCCCTAGACTGTCTCTAGGTGTCCCTAGTGTGTGTGTCTGCCATGCAGAGGTGGTGACGTCACAGCTCATCCAGCTCCCAGGAGTTTTGCCGAAAACTCACACATTCTTGAGGGAGGAACGAAAGAGGCTATTCGATCAAATGGGGAACGTCAGGATTTGATCCCCAACATCCCATAGAATACAAAGTACCACCAGGAATGATCCCTGAGCACTACCAGGTGAGGCAAAAAAAACAACCAGGCTCAGTCCCCATTCTTGAATCCCTCTTAGCCTAGTTGCCAGCATTAAAGAGTGGGCAGGTCTCTGGGACTAGCCTCAGTTTCTCACCTGTCTAGTGGGCGTGGTAACAAATGTGGGTAACACAAATGTAGAGAGACAAAGGGACTTACTGCCCCAATTACATCAGGAGATACAGAGAGTGAAGGAAATTAAATTTTGTTGGATAAAGATCAGATCATGTTCCTCCAGCTTTGACTGACAGTGGCTTCCTGCACAGAAGAAAGAACCCATCGGGAATGAAAGACTCATCATCCTGGACTCCACTGCTCCAGCTTTCAGGGACCCCACCCCCAGCATGGCTCTGCCCAATCTCCTGATGGCACTGTCTCTGCTGCTGACTGTGCTGTCAGCATTCTGAGCTCCCACCAGAGCTGGTAAGTGACCCCTTCTTCTTACGCTCGATCCCCAGCTCCCCAGGCTCTGAGATGGCCCCTGTCCTCACTCCACATCTACCACCCAAAGACAAAATCATGGGTTTCATGGATCCTGCTGCAGCTCTCGGAAAGGGGAGACTACTGCATGAAGGCCAGTCACCCCACAGAAGGGGCACAACACTCCTGCCCCCAGATGACCATATCTGGGTGCCCCCATTCACCAGCACCCACCCCACCAGTGACCACGTCCTGTGCCCCTCAAATGTCCCAGTTAATAGGGAGACACTCTCAGCAGCCCGAACTCAGAACAGTCTCAGGCACTGAAACCCTGGAAAAGTGCCTCTGCTATTTCCAGAACATGCTGGAGAGTAGGGGAGCTGTACTCGATTGGAGGCCCCAGACTGTGGAGTCAGGAACCATTCTTGGGGGACTGAGGACAAATGTTTCATTCCTGGGTCTGAGCATGTGCCCCAAAACCTTGGGTGGGGTGGGAGTTTCCAATCCTCAGAGTATCTGGGGAACAGTCTGGGGATATAAAGGTCCCGTGAAAATAGGAGTGCATGGGTATTCATGGAACTATCCAGCAGAGGGTGCAGGTTCTCTGACTTGATGCTCAAGAACAGCCAAAGGGGACCAGAACAGGGCCAGAGTGAGAGTCAAGCGGGGAAGGAGCTTGTCTGTCAAGGACACCCAGATTGCTCCACAGATGGTCCCCCCAGTCCTGCCAGGAGTGATCCCTGGGCACAAATCCAGGAGGAAGCCTTGAGCATCATTGGGTGTGGCCCAAAATGAAAACAACAAAAGAGACTCTTTAGGTCTTCTCCCCATTGTGTGTGTGTGTGTGTGTGTGTGTGTGTGTGTGTGTGTGTGTGTGGTTTCTGGCCACACCTGGCAGTGCCCAGGCCTTACTCCTGGCTATGTTTTTAGGGATCACTCCTGGCAGAGCTCTGGGAAACATAGGGTGTACTGGGATGGATATTTATCTAGTCTACATTTTTTTTTTTAAAGATTGTGATGTTGGATTTCTCATAGGAGCCATGAGAAAAATTTAGATGGTCTACGGGCAATAAGCCATGGGCGGGGCTTGTGTGGAAGCTTGTGTGGAGGCGGTGCTATGAAGGGGCGTGATCACTGGGGCTGGTCTGGGAGGGTAGTTGTGCCAGAAGAAATGAAGGCAAGGGACTGGCAAGGACTGGTCCTTGTAGCAGAGATTCTATGGACAGAAAGGGAGGGGTCTGGCATGGTGGGGCTTGGCCAATTAGCTGGGGAGGTGTTGAGGATCAGGAGTGAGTTGATGATTGGCAGTGGAGGATATTGGAAACTTGTTTTATTTTTTTGATGGGGCAATTATTCCTTGGATTGGGACTTTGATGATCTTCCCAGTCATCCCCTGAGTTTATTCAATTCTCAGAGAAGTACTACAACTGAGATGTGCATGCTCAGTTTCCTTTTCCAACACAACGACAACTGCCTTCACCACCAACAACACACCAACACACCATCCCTCATGTTGACACCTGCTCCACCAACACTGTCCTTTGCTTCTTTCTCCACTTCCTGGGTCACAGGTTTTATTTGGTTTTGCATTGGGGTCACACCCGAGGGTACTATGGCGTTACTCCTGACTCTGTGCTCAGCACACAGGAAGGAGCTCATGAGCTCAAATATATGGGGGTTCCGGGAATTGCAGCAGCTGCAGGTAAGCACAGAAGTTGAAATTCCCAAGTACATTATTTGTGAAGCATTATCTGGACACCCTCAAGGGCCTATGTACATGAGGAGACATTCCAGATTCTCAGGGTTACACAGAGACACTTTGACCATCTCGGGACATCTTGTAGCTCTGGAATCCACAAAAACTGGATGTCTGCCCCAACCAGACCACAGGGATCCCCTCTGCATCCAGGACACAGTGAGCAGGTGTCAGCTTGAGATCCCCACACTACCCACAGGCTCCATGTTGGCTAGAAAGACTCACAGAATTTAGCAGGGCTGTGTCAGTATCTCACCAGGACCCTTGAGATCATGGTCCACCAAGGGAAAAACACAGCAGGGACCCATGGGACTAATTTGAGTTTCTGCAGGTTTCCATAGAGTCCCACTCACCCCTTCTCCAAAACCCCATATACCAACCTACCTGGCAGAAAAAAATTATTTCATTTATCTTTAAACCACTGACTTCCCTTTTTCTTTTGATTAAACACCACGATTACAAAGTTGTTCATGATTGAGATTTCAGTCTTATACCACCCTTCATCCATGAACATTTCCAACCACCATAGTCCCCACAGCTCAGCACTTAGAAGTTCCCCAAGCCGATTGCTATTGAAACTCCTGCTTCAGAAAGGGGAAACTGAGGCAGAGTCCTTTGCTCCAGTCACACATGAGTCAACACAGAGGAGGGATCTGATCCTGGAAGTCTGCAAATTTCTGATGATTCCAACCCAGTAGGTGCCTCTGAGTAAATACTATAGCCGTGAACCACCATGATGGGAGAAGTGGGGCCCAGACACTCAACTTCATGGTTTAGATTCAGTGGTCCTCAAACTATGGCCCGCGGGCCACATATTGTATTTGTATCTGTTTTGTTTCTTCATTGCAAAATAAGATATATGCAGTGTGCATAAGAATTTGTTCGTAAGTTTTGTTTTTACTATAGTTAGACTCTCCAATGGTCTGAGGGACAGTGAACTGGTCCCCTGTTTAAAAAGTTTGAAGACCCCTAGAAAACATCCAGGGGTTCCTCAAGACTCCATGCTCAGAAGTGGTCACTGGTGCTGAGAACCAGCTTAGGGGTTTCATGTGCAGAGAACATGCCCCAAACCTATGAGCATTCCCCAGGTCCTACACAGACACTTGTCCAAAGAGGACACCCAGGACAGCAACACATAGGAAAATTCTCTTCACCATGACAGAGAATTGGGGGCATGTACAGTAAATGTCCATGAGAGGTCAAGACAACTCTATTGGGGAATTTGACAGAGAGAAATCTACACATATGTGCAGGATCAAATGAAAAATCTCCAGCTTCTGTTCTAACAATTGGGACATTTGTAAGACACTCAAAAATATGGGGGTGGGGAGCTAGTTGGGTTGTCTTGAGTTGCAGAGCTAGTTGAGTTGGGGAGCTAGTACAGCAGGCAGGGGCTGGCCTTTCATGCAGTGAAAGTTTTAGCCTCAGCCCTGCATATGGTGCCTTGATGTTCCCCACTTGTGTTTGATCTTTGAGCATAGCTGAGTGTGCTGATCCCCGAGTACTGCTATGTGTGGCAACTTAACCAAGCAGAAGACAACAAGCCAATAAAGCAAAAACCATTGCGTAGCTGTACCACAGTTTATTTAGCCACTCGTCTGGGTTGTTTCCAGGTTCTGGCTATTGTGCATAGTGCTTCAATGAACAAAAAAGTGCAGAGGGCTTTTCTGCATGGTGTTTTGGATTCTTAGGGTATATTCCTAGGAGTGGAATTGCTGCGTCATGTGGGAACTTGGGTTTCTAGATTTTTGAGAAATATTCATGTTGTTTTCTAAAAAGGCTGGACCAGCCTGCATTCCACCAGAGTGAATGAGAGGCCCTTTCTCCCTGCATCCACACCAGCACTGATTGTTTTGTTCTTTGTGATGTGTGTCCTCCTCTATGGTGTGAGATGATACATCATTATTGCTTTCATTTGCATGTCCCTGTGATGATCAGTGATGTGGAGAACCTTTTCGTGTGCCATCTATTTTTTCTTTAGGGAGACTGAGTCACAGGGAGCCTGTCCTCTGCCCAGGTACAACCTCAAAGGCCAGATTGAGGCTAAGAATAGTCTGGTTCTAGGGTCATAGGCAGGGAACCACCACCTCTATCAACTCTTTAATGCTGCCTGTGCTCAGAGGCTGTACAGAGAGCCTGAGATCTGTTCTGGGGGCTCACAGGTCTCTGCTTTGTCCCAGTTTCTGTCCCTGGGCTCCCTGGTCCTAAGCTGCTCACAGGTCCAGCATCTGTTCTCTCAGGCCCTCTCAGGGGGACCAGGAGCCATTTTCTCTACCCCCTCTTTTCTGGGAAGGAGTGGAGTGTGTCTCCTAGCGGGGACACAGGGGAAAGTTGTCCCTCTGCCCTCAGGGCCCTGTCTCAGAGTTGACAACCAGATACTAATGGGGTGGGGGCCTCCCTGCCTCTCTGCCTCAATGTTTAAGCTGAACCCCCACCTCAGTCCATGTCTGCAGGATACAAGATCGACCATCTCTGAGGATACTCAGGACAGGAGTTGAATGGAGGGGTAAGAACAGGCCTCTCAGTTCATGAGAGGATCGTGTCTGTGGGAGGCTCAGGCCTGACATGTGAGAAGGGAAATTTCTAGAGAGGAAACACTCACGGGACTTTCAGAAACACCAGAAATCAGGACGATCGTGAGAGTCGAGGGTGACCAAGATTTTTTGAAACTCCTACTGAGAGAGGAGAATGCAGGGATTAGGATTGATGACTTGGGGTTACCCATAGCCACAAACTTTGCCCCTCATCCTTTTAGGCAACACCCACTCCAACTCCAAGTCCCTAGGGGTCAGGGGCAGGACTTTAGGAATGGCCAGAGTGACCTATTCTTCATATCTCCTGTGATTGGTCAAGCTACTGCCAGTCTTGAGTTCAAGGACCAATGGGACATAGTGTGGGAGGTTGCTTCCTGGCAGGAAGGTGATCCACGGTTCACCTCAAGCACCCCAGATTGTTCTCCAGGCCCTGTCAGCAAAGAGCTCCGAAAGCAGAGCCAGGAGGAAGCCCTGAGCCCCATGAGATACAAAGCATTCAAATAAAGCAGCTTTGGTTCTTCCTCGGCCCCACTACTGAAAGGGTGATGAGTGCTCCCACATGATTCTCTGGGGTGCTAAGGGACACCTTGTCTCATTGCCCAGGACCCCGAGGGCACTGGGAGCATTGCCATGAAGACAGAGGGGCCTTTCTTGGAGCTATGCCCATCGCTCTGTCCACAAGATGCCTTTCTGCAGTGCCAACATGTACCTAGAAGGCCTAGAACATTCTCTCCTGCCTTTCTCTGTCACTGGGTTACTGGAAGATGGTTGTTTCATCCCAAAGAGCATCTTTGTTTTGTGGGGTAAAGTGGGGAGAAGGGATGCTGCTCCCAGGGTGCCATTGATTGACTTTGTGATAAGGCATGAGGGGGGGGGGCGCCAGGCCCAGGCATACAGGTCCCTGCTCCCTGATTCCTGTGCTCCTCAGAAGGGTATTGGGGAGCATGGGAAGTTCATTTAATGAATGAGCACTTATTTAGGAGGTAAATTAGCAATGGAGGTGAAATAATCAGTGGGGGGGGGTAGGGGACACCTACAGACTCATTGTTTTGCCTCATTTTTGCTTTCACACCTTCTCCTTCCTAAGAAAACAGAAAGCAGCAAAGCCCACAAGAATTGGGGATTCAAGAGGGACATGTTTGAGGAAAATGTCTTCTCATGATTTCAGGCTCCTCCTTCAATGTCCTCTTGATCTCCTTTTAAATCCCTGGGTCTGGATCTGGCCTAGTCTGTGCAGACTCCTGGATCCATGACACTATCCCAAGTCCCATTGAAGAGAAAAAGTTTGGAGTTTTCCCTATAAAAAGTTCTGGCTGGGCCCGGAGAGATAGCACAATGGCGAAAGGTGGTTGGTTCGAATCCCGGTGTCCCATATGGTCCCCCAAGCCTGCCAGGAGCTATTTCTGAGCAGACAGCCAGGAGTAACCCCTGAGCATGGCCGGGTGTGACCCAAAAACCAAAAAAAAAAAAAAAGTTCTGGCTGTTACAAGCCAGAGTCACAAGCCAGTGGCAACGAAAGATGAGCAATCTCCAGTGGTCCAGTGGAGAAGGTACCCCCTACCTCCTGGTCTTAAAAGTTCTCGTTTGAATATCAAAACCTCAGGTCAGCACAAAGAAAGAAAGATAAAGGTCTGGTCTTGCTCAAGGGAGGGACCATATACCCCCAACTCACTCAAGGTTTATTTTTCTTTAAGATCCTGGTAAGCTAGCCACCCCCCATCCTTTAGGGTAGGAATGCAACCCTAAATGTAATGTTTACCCTGCATAATAAAGGATGTACCACCTCCCTTAGGTTTTATTGATATGTAACTTCCCTTGGGTTTTTAGGGTTGTGTCTCTGTTGTGATAAAGGTTCCTTTCTCCTGAGTTAGAATGGTCGAGTTAAAGTGTTTTTCTAAGATAAAGACCACAGCTGTAAAATGAGGGATGGTGCCGCTGTACCTTTGCTGTATAAAAACTTGTGAAAATTGTGTTTCAGTGTTTTTGCTCTGGGGTTCATCCCTCAGCACTGGCCCTGGTGTCACCCTGGCACCAGAAAGAAATAAATTATCATTTTTACAAATTTGCATGGCTCTGTATCTCCTTGAAACACTCAAGATGCCGCTCGAGAGAGGGGGACTAGTCAATCCCCGACCCCAACACCATGGAGGGTCGCATGGACCCTTCCCTGAGCTAGGGCCCCCAGCACAGCCCCCCAGGTTGACCACCTGGTCCCTGCCAGTTCCACAGGAGAAACCCGAGGGATGGAACCTGGTGACCTTTCTTCCTCTTGCACTGGGAACCTGAGCCTCACTGCCCAGCATCTCTGAGCCTTCTCCTGCTCCCATCCTACCCCTTATACCCCAGTACCTCTTAGGGTCTGCTAACCTCTTAGCTTAGGAATTGACTCTGAGTATCACCAGGTCCGTTGCCTCCAAAATAAAATAAAGAGAAAAGAGAAAAGAAACCAACACTGCATTCCCAAATACAACCAAGGCTATATATAATTATTCCCCTGGGCCATTACAGTACCCCAAAGCTTTCAGAAGCTTTCAAAAACTTTTCCATCTCCACATATGCAGTCACATAACAAATAATGTTTCCAATCATCAACCATACATCTAAACACTCAGCTGCTTTGATATAGAAGGGGACCACTGAGGACTGGCTGGGGCAGGCAGCCAGTCTAGAGGGTTTGTCTCCAGTACTGCAGCCACCTCAATGTCTAGAACATTCTTGGTATGAGTGCCCTCTGCTGGCCGATCTCAGGTGGTGCTGGATTCAGTCTGGTCCACTGCAGAAGAGACAGGACAGAAGGGGAGATATGAAATTTCACCTGCAAGGTATCTTTGAGTGGTGTTTCTCTTTTTTTTTTCTTTGCCACACCTAGAAGGACAGTGCTCATGATTTACTCCTGGCTCTGTGCTCAGGGATCACTTCTGGTGGTGCTTAGGGGATTAAACTGTGTGTCAGGGATCAAATCTTTGTTTACCATGTGGTAGAAAATTGCCTTCCCCTGCAAGATCCTTTCAAACAAAACCACCCAGACTGTCCTGGAGCCCAGTGTCCCAGAGGTGCAGTTCTCCTGAGAATCCCTCTCCTGGAATTCAGGCTGCTTCTCCAGATGTGGCATGAGGGGTTCAGCAGAGGTGCCATTAAAATACATATCTCTTAAAGGGCTAATATCTAAGATATACAAGGTACTAACAGAACTTAACAAGAAAAAAACATCTAACCTCCTTAAAAGTGGGGAGAGACCTCCTTGTTAGTATGGTGGTGAGTATCCTTCACCTGTCATGTGGGAGACTGGGGTTCGATTCCCTGACGGAGGTTGAGTGTACTTTGTGGCCAGAGAGATAGGACAGAAGTAGGGCATTTGTCTTGCACTTGGCCAAGCTGGGACAGACCGAGGTTTGATTCCCAACATCCCATATGGTCCCCGAGCCTTCTAGCATCCTATATAGTCCCTCGAGCCTGCCAGGAGTGATTTCTGAATGCAGAGCCAGGAGTAACCCCTTGGGTCAGCAGGGTTAAAAAAAAAAGTGAGAGAAGAAAAGAATAGACACTTTCTCAAAGAAGAAATAAAAATAGAGGCCAGAGAGATAGCCTGGAGGTACGGCATTTGCCTTACATACAGAAGGTCGGTGGTTTGAATCCCAGCATCCCATATGGTCCCCCATACCTGCCAGGGGCGATTTCTGAGCACAGAGCCAGGAGTAACCCCGGAGTGCTGCCGGGTGTGACTCAAACCCCCCCCCCCCAAAAAATGGTCAAAAGGCACATTAAAAAAAGTGCTCCACATCACTAATCATCAGGGAGATAGATGCAAATCAAAACAACAATGAGGTACCATCTCAAGCCACTGAGACTGACACACATCACAAAGAATAAAAAAACAATCAGTGCTGGCAGAGATGTGGGGAGAAAGGAACTCTCATTCACTGCTGGTGGGAATGCCATCTACTCCAGCCTTTATGGAAAACAATATGGATTTCCTCAAAATCTGGAAATTGAGCTCCCATACAATCCAGTTATACCACTCCTAGGGATATACCATAGAAACACAAAAACACAATACAAAAATCCCTTCCTCATATCTATATTCATCGCAGCACTATTTACAATAGCCAGAATCTGAAAACAACCCAAATGCCCGACAACAGATCAGTGAGCCAAAGAAACTGTGGTACATATATACAATGGAATACTATGCAGCCATCAGAAGAGATGAAGTCATGAAATTTTCCTATACATGGACGGACATGGAAACTATTATACTGAGTGAAATATGTCAGAGGAAGATAGAGGTAAGCAAAGAATAGTCTCATTCATCTATGTGTTTTAATAAAATAAAAGACATTATTGTGGTAATACCCAAAAACAATAGAGATGAGGGCTGGATGCACTGGCCCACAATATAAATCTTACCACATGAGTGGTTAGTGCAGTTAGAGAAATGACTACACTAAAAACTATCATGACAATGGTATTGAGTTAGAATGCCTGTCTCCAACACAGGCAGGGGATTGGGGAGAAGGGAGATGGGGGGCATTGGCGGTGGGAAGGTTACACTGGTGATGGTTTTTTTATTATGACTGAAACCCAACTACAAACATGTTTGTAATCACAGTGTTTACATAAAGATATTATTATAAAAATAGAAAAAAAAACCCACATCCTTGGGGCCAGAGTGAAAGTATAGTGGGTAGGACACTTGCCTTAAATGTGTTTGACCCAGGTTCAAACCCCATATTTGCATATGGTCATCTGAATGCTACTAGAAACAATTCTAGAGCAAGGGATAACTGCTGAACAAGTATGGCCCCCAAACAAAAAATAGTGATTAACAATAGCAATAAAACACCACTGCTTCCATACAAGAGAGATAGTTCAGCTGGGCTGAATTCTGCTCTCATGCAGGAGGCCTGGATTCAGTTCTTCCACCCTCTGGTCCCCTGAGCACCAATGGGAGTGACCCAGAGTCAGGAGAGGCATAAAACTCACAACAAAATCAGACCAGGGACTGGAGCAAAAGTACAGCAAGGAGAGTGCTCGCCTTGCACACAGCCCATCCAGACTCTATCAACATTTCTTATGGTCATGTGAGTAACAAGTATAATTCTTTTTTTAAATCATTTTTATTTGAATAATTTTTTAACTTTATTGATTGGTTGGTTGGTTGATTGGTTGGTCTTTGGGTCACACCCAGTGGTGCTCAGGGGTTACTCCTGGCTCTGAACTCAGAAATCATCCCTGGCAAGCTGGGAAACCATATGGGATACAGGGAATAAAACCAGGCCACTCCCAGGTGGATCGCATGCAAGGCAAATGCCCTACCACTGTGCTATCTCTCTGGCCCCAATAATTCTTAACCACAGAGTGAGGAATACCCTCTGTGAACATCTGGGTGTGGTCCCAAACAAACAAACAACATGAAAACAGATAAACAAAAATACCATGATAAAACCTGAGCACGGACCCAGACATTTAAATAACTACATAGGGTGTCTCTGAGGCACAAGGGTAAGTTTTGGATACAGCACAGAGGGTGAACCACAGAGTGCTTCTTAGGAAAACCCCCACAATGTGGGGTGCTTTGTGTAGACGCCCTGTGTATAGGCTCCTCGCCCCATCTCAGCATCCTCACCCTGCACTACTTACCTCATTCTCTGAGGTGCTGTGTTGCTTCTGACCTGAGGAGACATCAGAGAAGACACATCAGGAAACTGGGCAGTCAGGGGGAAACCAGAGGTTTGGGGCTCAAAACTCCAGGCATAGGGACTCCCCCTTCCCTTCAGGGACACACACTTCTAACAGGAGTCCAAGGAATGGTTTCCTCCTATGATTCCCAGAGATTCATTCTAGATTTTTCTCTTTGAATTTTGTTGTGTCAGGGATCAAAACCAATAGCCCACAACTGCTGACATGAGCCCAGCAAAAGAGCCTATCCCGGCCTATTATTGATTATGAAGCAATATAACTGATGACAAGTCTATGCAATCGATACAGTTGAGCCCAGTCTTGGCCTTTTATCAATCATGAATCAATATTGACAGAATATGACCTGGGTACAGGGTCTAGCTGAAGTCTGGTGGGTTGGGGTCTGGCCCAGACCCTCAGGAGGTATGACCCTATGCTATAGGCTCTCCCCTCAGTGTCTCAGTTTCCACCTCTCAATGGGTCTCCCCAGCCAGTCCTGAGTGTTTCCTACTGTCAGGTGTCTTTTCAGGGTAGGAACCCAGAAACCTTCAAAACCTCCTTCCTTCTTAGACAGTGACACCCACAGAAGAGAAAGTCATGGCTCACACAACCATGGTAGGAGGTGACAGTGTGCTAAAAGCAGATTTAGTGCTGCCCCAGGTACTCAGAAGGGAGACTGAGTCACAGGTAGTCTGTCCTCTGTTTAAGGACACCCTCAGAGGCCAGAGTGAGGCTGAGCACAGTCTGACTCTCGGGGAGCAGCAGGCAGGAATCACTCCTCCGTCACCTCCTGAGTGTGGCCTGTGCCCACGGACAGGACAGAGACTCAGATCTGCCCCGGAGGTTCACAAGTCTCTGCTGTGTCCCAGCCTCTGTCCCAAGACTGCCCCCTGGTCCCCAATGGCTCTCAGGTCAAGTCTCCAGCAGCTGTGCATTCTTCTCAGGGGAGTCCAGGAGCCATTGCCTTTGTTCCCTCTATTCTGGGGAGCTCTCAGGGGGTATCTCCTAGCAGGAACACAGGGAACAGCTGGGAGGACTGTCCCTCTGCCTCAAGATTCTGTCCCTATGGTAGAGCCCAGTGCTGGCTGAGGCCCAAAGTGGGGAGGCTCCCTGCCTCAGTGTCTGAGCCAAATCTCCCCCGAAGGGTCCTTGTTTACAGGATCCGAGCCCCAGGGATCTGGGGACACTCAGGACAGGGGCTGAGTGGGAAGAAGATCATAAGATTTATGCTTAGGAAGGGATCGTGGCTCTTTAAGGCTCAGGCCTTACAAAAGACTAGGGAATGTTCCAGAGAGGAGACACTCACGGGACTTTCTGTAATACCAGGCATTAAGCATGCCTCCGAGGATGAACAACACCACAAATAGCACACTCAAGTACCGATTTGACTGTTTGCTGGGAAAACCTGGAGGGAGACAAGGAGGCAGGGATTTAGGACCAAAGACTTTGGGGATCCCCCTACCCAGTAACATCACCCGCCATCCCTGTAGGCAGCCCCCACTCCAACTCCAGGTCTCTAGGGTCCAGGCGGGACTCGGGAACCAGCCAATCAGAGTGTCCAATTCTGTATGTCTGCTTTCTTTCACCAAAACTACTGACAGTGCATGGGGAGGGGGCTTGCCTAGCTGGAGGCTGACCTCCTTTCATCTCTGGTAGCCCAGATAATCCCCTGGGTCCTGCCAGAAGTGAGCTCTGAGAGCAGAGGCAGGAGTAGACCCCCAAAATGCAAGCAAACAAGAACCTGAAAAACCCACATGCCCCCTCATGACTGAGGACCCAGCTGGCCTGGGAAAAGACCAGCATAGAGAAAAGAGAAGACTAAATAAGACAATTTCCTGGATTCTACACACAACTGTGACCCCTACACTGAGTTAGATCTGAAAGGGCCTTTTTTCCCAAAAGTGCCATTTTCTAGGCCACTTGGAGGCACATTTCAGCAGCTACTATGCTCAGCTTGGCCTCATCCCAGGAAAGGCTTTCTAGGATCAGGGAAGAGGCCTTGGCAGGAGAGGGCTGAGCATTCTGGCAGCTGAGGGACTCCTCACCAAGGACATTAACCCTCCCTCAGGGGTGATCCTGCTGGGCTTCCTCCTGGGGTATCTGTGCCCCCAATATCTACTCACCAAAGGGCCTGACAGTCCAGGATGCGTTGGCCATCTTCCAGCCATTGGAGACTTGGCAGATAAAGGTGGTGCCAATGGACTCATTTCGGAGAAAAAGCTGGTAACAATTGGGTACTGCATAGGAGGGCAGGTGTCCTTTGTTCCTGGGAACATAGGGGTGAGAGCACAGTCTCTGCTAGAGCCAAAGGGACTAGGGCTGAGGACCCCACCACACCTTCCACATCTCTGCACCAAGGTCAGTGGTCCTTGGAGTCTCCCTGACTGTCCCACTAGCTCACCAAATCTGCTTATGCAACCTGAGGCTCCACCTCAGACTATCCAGAACATTCCAGTCCTCAGGGTCTGTGTGGCCTCCATATCCCCAACTTCCCCTGACTCCTGAATGCACCCAATACCTGATGACTTGAGAGAACTAGAACTAGAATAGAGCTCATGGCCTTGATCTGCTCAGACTCCAGGAATTCCTGCCTCACTCTATGGAAAATCAAGTCTTTAGGTTGTGAAGGGGTCACACAGAGGGACTTGGAGTCCTAGAAAAAGTTGAAAGTTGTCAAGAATTTGGAGCTCAAGTGATAGTACAGTGAGTAAGAACTTGCCTTGTATGCAACAACCCAGGTCAATCCCCATGTCCCATATGGTTTCCTTAGCTGGGAGATTCCTGGGTCATGAGGCAGGAGTAACCCCTGATCACCAGCAGGTGCAACCCTGAACCAAATAACTAAACATTAATGAATTTTTATTAGCTGGGGTTGCACAGGGTCCCAGTCCCAAATCTTGCAACCTTGGTCACCATGTTTCTAAATCCTAAAGAGAGGACCCTCCCCCCCACCCATTGGAACAAGGGAACCGTCAGGTAAGCAGGTCACAAGGCCACAATAGCCGGGCCTGTGCTTATACTGTGGGGTCATTTTAGCAGCAATGACTTGGAGAAACCCTGTCTTTAGTCTCAATGAAGGTTGGTTCAGAGTCTATAATGACAAGGAGTCCCTGTCACTGGTCATGGCTGAGCTTTCCTCAAATGTGACAGGGTCACTTCACAGTCCCAGGATTGTCAACAGAGGGTCTCAAGCCCAGGGCATATGTGTGGGCATTTCTGGGTTTTAGTTATAACAAAAGAAAAACCAGCTCAGAGGTCTGGGGACAAGACTGTAGTCCTCATATCCAGCCATCCTGGGTTGGGTCCCAAGGTTGCCCTGAGACCTCAGACCCATTATATATTGCACCTCCTTTGTGCTAATCTCTGGTATTTGGGGCAAATGATGCATTTCCTGGGGGCACAGGAGTCTTTAGATTCTGGCATGGCCTAATGCTGAGTGGGGAGTGTGGGGATGGGGGAGGAGATTAAGGATGGTAAAAGAGCTGGCCTCAAAAGCTCTGGGGTACCTGCCACCTGGAATGAGCCTGCAGAATCTGTGTGTAAAACCTTTGTTTGATGCAAAGT
Source organism: Suncus etruscus (assembly GCF_024139225.1). Classification (NCBI taxonomy): domain Eukaryota; kingdom Metazoa; phylum Chordata; class Mammalia; order Eulipotyphla; family Soricidae; genus Suncus; species Suncus etruscus. The sequence goes on from NC_064861.1 coordinate 88,738,087, forward strand.
AACTGTGGATGTGGGAGCTGGTCTTGAACCCGGGTCTCACCTGGGGGCACCTGTCCTAGCTCTGAACTGCTTCTTGCCCACATGCAAGACAGTTTATTTATTTATTTTACATATTTTATCAGGTTTTTTTTTACTTAAACACCTCCTTTTAAATATTGATTTATATAGTCAGCTATTTATTGGTATTGGGACTACATGGGTGGTATTTGGGTCTTAATCTGGGCTCTACACTCAGACTTCAATCCTGGAGGTTCAATCTCACCCAAAACTTAATTTTAATGGGGTCATTAACTTTTTTAGGAGGTAAAGTAGCAAGGGAAGTGAAAGCATCAGGGAGGGGGGCCATGAAGGACACCCACAGTCTGTCTGTCTGTCTGTCTGTCTGTCTCTCTCTCTCTCTCTCTCTCTCTCTCTTTGCTTCATTTTTACTTTCAAACTTCCTCTTTCCTGGAAAATCAGAAAGTAAGAAAGTCCACAAAAGTGGGGGTTTAAGGGGAACAAAGTTCATTAACCATTCTCTCCAGGTACCAGATATCTTAGATCTAAGAGTCAATCTGTGAGATTCTCCCTCCAACCTCGGGATTAACAAATCAATTCCTCCATTAGATCTCCCTCAGACCCAAGAGCTTATCCCTAGCTTTCTTTCTCAGACTCTAAAGTCCATCCCCAGCTTCTGCCCTCGGACCCTCCGCAGGCCCAGAACTCACGTGCTCCAGTTAAAATGTATGGGCTCCTGGATCCCACTGGCTTTACAGATCAGGAGGATTTGTATGTCGCCCTTCCGTCCAGTGAAAATGGACTGGGAGATAGTAGCCCGGGGTACATCTGTGAGGGGAATGGACACAGGCTCAGAGACAGGTATCCTGGAGGGGGGCCTTACTAATGAGGAAGAGCTCCCCCACCCCCCACCAGAGAACAGGGGAACCCAGAGAGCAGAAACTGGGAGGAGGCAGTGAGTCTGGGGGACATGGAGGATCCCAGAATTATGGGATATCCTGATATGGTCACAGTGTCTCTGTGTGACCCCGAGAAACTGGAATGTCTCCTCAAGTGCGTAGGTCCTTGAGGATGTCCAGACACTGCTTCACAAATAAACTACTTGGGAATTTTAGCTTCTGTGCTTGCCTGCAGCTGCCACAATGCCCTGAACCCCCAGATATTTGAGCACACGAGCTCCCTCCTGTGTGATGAGCACAAAGCCAGAAGTAACCCCTTAATACCCATGGGTGGGGCCCCAATACAAAACCAAATAAAACCTGTGACCCAGTGTTATCCTCCCCCCATGCCTATGCCTATCTCACCTGAAAGGTGAAACCCTCCCACTTCTGGAAGAGGTCTGTGGTTGCTGCTAGAAGGGAGGGGAGAAGGAGACCCAGCAAGGAAGGAGATCAGAGACACAGGATCAGTGCAGAGAGGTTGCTTAGCTTAGAAGTCATGAGAAAAATATGTACATAGCTGTTAGGGCCTTGTAATAAAGCTGGATGACTCCTGTGGATCATTTCTTTGCTGTCACCCTGCTATCTACAGATGCGCCAGCAATAAAGGCTGCAGGCGCCGGGCAGGGCCAAAAAAAGACCTTACTGTCCATCCATCCACCACACTAGGACTTTAAAATTAATAATTAATGCAACAACCAAGGAAGTGGAGAAGGAAGAATAGGAAGGTGGTGTTGGTGGCCAAGTATAGACATAAGGGAGGGTGTGTTGGTGTGGTGGTGGTGGTGGTGGTGGTGGTGGTGGTGGTGGTGGTGGTGGTAAAAGCAATTGTTGTCACTGTGTTGGTGCATGCGCATCTGAGTTCCAGTACTTGTCTGAGAATTGAATAAACTCAAGAGATGTCTGGGAAGAACATCCAGCTCCCCAATGCAAAGAACAACTGCCCCAGTACAAGAATAAAACAAGTTTCCAATATCCTCCAGTGCCAACTTTCAACTCGTTCCTGATCCTCAACACTTCCCAGTTAATTGTCCCCAAATCAGCTCCAAGCTCCACCATGCTGGACTCCTCCAATCCTGTCCAGAGAATCTCTGCTAGAAGGATCACACCTTGCAAGAACATGCTCTTCATCCCTTCGGGCACCACCAACCTTCCCAGCCCAGCCCTAGTGACCAGGCCTCTTCATGGCAGCACCTCAACCCAAGACCTGCCCCCAGCACTACTGCCACAACCATCTAAATTTCTTTACAGCTCCTATGAAAAACTTTATTGTGTAGCAAAATTCAACATCACAATCTTTAAAAGAGAGAGATTGATCCTGGTACAAAATATGTTTCCCGTAGTAGCTCTTCCAGGAGTGATCCCTGAGAAAATAGCTAGGAGTAAGGCCTGGGCATTGCCAGATGTGGCCAGAAACCACACACACACACACACACACACACACACACACACACACACACACACACACACATATGCAAATACAGACAATGGGGAGAAGACCTAAAGAGTTTCCTTTTTCTTGTTTTCATGTTGGGCCACACCCAACAATGCTCATGACTTTCTCTTGGCTCTGTGCTCAGGGACCACTCCTGACAGGGCTAGGAGGACCATCTGTGGAGCCGGGACCAACCTGGTGTCCTTGTCAGACAAGTTCCCTCCCTGCTGGACTGGAGCTCTGGAATGTTCCGGCCCCTGTGGCTGTTCTTATCTCCTGGACACCTGTTTCCAGAGACCAAGAAATGTCTCCTGGCACCATCCTCACCTCTGCCCTGCTCCTTCTTGGCCCTGAGGTACTGGAGAGTGTTTCTCACCCCAGTGAGAATCCAAGTGGGTTCTTAGGGACCCACACAGGGAAATGGCCGTCAGGGCTCACCCCCTAGTCTTAGTGGTATTGGGGAGCAATAAGGAGCCTAAGGGGGAACAATGGCAGCTGGTTCCCCTTCTGGAAATTGTAGAGATGTTTCTCAGATCTGGAAGTAGGGGATTCAGTACCCACACTGCTGGGCATCTAGTCAGAGAACCAGCCCCTTCTGATGATGGTTCTAAAAACACCCCTGAGCTCATATCCTCATAGAACTTTACACCCCCAGGTTGTCCCCAAGATGCTCTGAGAGTCAGGAATTTCCATCCCTACAAGGCTTTAGAGCACCTGGTGCCCAGCATCTGCTCAGACCCGGGAACTGAGACTTTGATCCTCATACTCCAAGAACGGTTCCTGATCCCACAGTCTGGGGCCTCCAACCGTGTCCAGCTTCTCAACTTCCCAGCATGCTCTAGTGTAAGGACCAAGATTCTCCCCCTAAGTCCGTGATAAGGAACTCTAGACTAAGACAAACCGAAGCCCTAGTAAAGTGTACTTTTCCACTCCTGGCTGAAGGCATAGAAAGAGTTAACTCAGAAATAAAGCCAAAGTTATTGCCCTCCTGGAATAAGGAATTAGGGGTTGAGTGAGCTTGGAAAAAGGTTCCCTTAACAACCAAAAGTGCAAACAACCAGGGTTCAAATTATAGTATCTCTAAACAACCAAGGTTAAGCCAGAAAAATCAGTGATTAATTAAGACAACTATAAAAATGAAATGATTGTTCTGTTTACATTCTGTTAATGCCTGTAATTTCTATATAAATTGCTTGAAGATTGGACTTGGGGTCCTTGCCAAGACCCCCCTAGTGGGATGAGGCTGGGACCTGGGTTAACCAAATAAACTCCCTTTTGCACTTTGCATTATCGAAGGTGGTCTTTGACTCTCAGCGCCGGGTGTCAACTCGAACCCTAACACTGGAAACAGCAGGGGCTCCTTTCCAGGGCTTCAGTGCCGGAGACCTTTCTGACCTCAGGCTGCTGGGAGTGTTGCTCTGTTGGCTGGGAAATTTGATGGGAAGCAGGACTGGTGGGTGGGTGCTGGTGAATGGGCACCCAGAGATGGTCATCTCTGGAATGTTGTGAGTGCTGTGCCACTTCTGTGGGGTAACTGGCCCCCGTGGCAGGTGTCTCCCCTTTCCTGAGAGTTGCAGCAAGATCCACAGAGCTCCTAATCCTGTCTTTGGATGGCAGATGCAGAGTGAGGACTGGGGCCATCTTAGAACCTGGGGACCTGGGAACCCAATATAGGGAAAAGGGGTCACTTACCAGCTCCGGTGGGAGCCCAGAATGTTGACAGCAGAGTCAGCAGCAGAGACAGTGCCAGCAGGGCAGTGGTTTGAGCCATGCTGGGTGTGGGGCCCCTGAAGGCTGAAGCAGTGGATCCTGGGGTGACTATCACCCTCAGGATCTCATTCCTGACGTATTCTTTCCTCTGTGCAAGAAGCCAGTGTCAGTGAAAGCTGGAGGGACAAGGTCTGACCTTTATCCTACAGAAATTTAGTCCCCATCACTACTTATAGTTCCTGATGTAATTGGGGAGTCTAAGTCCCTCTGTCCTTCTGCATTTGTGCTCCCTGGTGACCATGCCCACTATTCAATTGAGAAACTGAGGCTAGTCCCAGAGACCCGCCCACTCTTGAATGTTGGCAATTGGGCTGAGAGGGATTCAAGAATGGGGGCAGTTGCTTTTTGCCTCATCTGGTGGTGCTCAGGGACCACTTCTGGTGGTGCTCAGTGGATTCTATGGAATGCCAGGGATCAAATCTTAACTTCCCCCATTTGATCGAATACCCCCCTTTAGTGCTTAGTTTCTTCTTTTCCTCCCTCACCAATGTGTGAGTCTGCTACAAAACTCCTGGGAGCTGGATGAGCTGTGATGTCACCACCTCTGTGGGGCAAACACAGACCCAGGACCTGACAGAGAGACAGTCCAGGGGTGAAGTGCTGCGGACTGTTTTATCCTGATGAGATAAAAAGTTCCTAAGCAAAACCTTAGTGAGTTCATTTTCCCACTGGAAGTCAAGCGGGAGCACGAAGAGGCAAATATGAAATATGAATTATGAAATATGAAATGAATGAGACCACACAGAATGCATGGGGACTTGCGTCTAGAAAGATGAAGACAAATTTATTTTTTGAGCTGGGTAGCTTTTAAAGGTTGAGGTTTGGAATGCAGGGTGTAATTTTGGGCATCAAAGAAAGTGGGAGATGGTTAGGGAAACAGAATGAAAGAGGTGGCTAAAATTTGCACATTAAAGAACCGATACTGAAGGTGAAAAGAAGTTTTGTTTTGGGTTAGCTTTGTTTTGGGTAAGTAGGGGAAACCAGGTAATTTTCAGGGAAGTGGGAAGAGAGAGAAATGTTTTAGAGTTTTTGGGGAAAACTGAAAATTGGTTTACTATGAGCTAAGTTTTGGGAAAAAACATGATCTTGGCGCCAAAGTAGCAAAGATCACAAGAGCTGGTTAGTGGGAGACTTTTGGCGGGATTTGTACTGTCCTCCTTTGTTAGAAAGAATTACTAAGGCCTGATTTTTAATAAGGGTTAAAAATAAAGAGAGAGATAGTTACAGCCACTTTAGAATTATGGCCAAACACTCCACGCAAAGGGTCAACTGATTTTGACTGCTCTAAGCGGGCCTTTTTGGCAAATAATTCTTTTTCAGGAGTGCAACACTTTTTTGATGTGTGCCCTTCCTGAGTGGGGCGCAACAGTGAAGGGTCTGGCCTTGCTCACAGCCAACCCAGGGGTGATCCCAGGCCTGCAAACACAGACACACACAGAAAAGAGAGACAGACAGAAGTCCACAGACACATACCAACATACAAATTGTTAAATCTTAGAAGACTCAGTTTCTCTTTTAGGTGTGCCAAAAATTCTGGTAGAAACATGTAGTGATTTGATCATACGTTTTCCTGAGATTTCTTTCTAGTATTTTCTTCTCACTCTCTCTATCTCTTCCCCTCCTTGTGGCTGTGGTTCTGTGGGGAGGCTCACATACATGATTCTGATGCTCCCACATGATTCTCTGTGGTGCTCACTAGTGGACACCCAGGCCCTTTCCCTGGAACCATTTAGGCACTGGGGGACATTGCTATGAGGACAGGAGGGGCCTTTCCCCAGTGCAACTTCCATCACTGTCTACAAGGTGCCTTTCTGCAGAGCTACTTCTGGATCTGAGACAATAACAGCCCCGGAAGGCCTAGAACATTCTCTCCTGCTTCTCTTGCCAGAGTTGTCACTAAAAATCATCTTTCCTTTGCGGTTATGGAAGAGACCGGCTCCCAGAATGTCATGTGTTGAATTTGTGGTAAAGTGTTTGGGTGTCTGGGACCATTGAGGATCATTAACTGTTTTAGGAGGTAAAGTAGCAAGGGAAGTGAAAGCATCAGGGAGGGGGGCCATGACGGACACCCACAGTCTCTCTCTCTCTCTTTTTTCTTTTCTTGCTTCATTTTTGCTTTCAAGCTTCCTCTTTCCTGGAAAATCAGAAAGTAAGAAAGTCCACAAAAGTGGGGGTTTGAGGGGAACAAAGTTCAATAACCATTTTCTCCAGGCACCAGATATCTTTTCTTTGATGATTTCAGTCTCCTTCTTCATCCCTCCCTGCCACCCTCCTCATTCCTGGGTCCAAGGTTCTGGCTTGGTCTGTGCAGGGTCCTGGGTCCAAGACACTGTCCTTATCCCCTGAAGGGTCACATGGGTCCTTCCCTGATCTGGGGCCCAACACAGCTTCCCAGGCTGACCTGTCTCTTGACAGTCCCAAGTGAGAGACCTTAAATAGAATCCTCTGCATGGGGACCAGCGTCCTTGAATATTCTTCTCCAGCTTCAACTTTTTCAAGGATATGGTTGGATTCCTCCCTGTCATCATATGGTCCCTTAAGCACTGCTGGAGGGATTTCTGAGCTCAGAGCTAGGAGTGAACTCTGATCATTTCAATGTGTGGTCAAATAAAAAATACCCCCCAATAAAGAAAGACAAGAATAGAAAGAGTCTCCCCAATTGCCCCCAAGGCTATTACTCCCCTGTGTTACCCCAATCCCCATTCTTTCTGTGTAACCTTACCTGATGATAAGATCTGCCCATTTCTGGGAGGGGTCTTTGGAAGATAACAAAAGGTTTGCCTCAGGGGAAGGAAGGGGATTGATTCTAGGATTCAGGGAGATAGAGGAAGAGAGATGGAGGGAGAAATAGGATGGAGAGAGAAGAAACAAGGTTGAATGCAGGAATAATAATGGAGTTGGCTTAAAAGGTTAGCCCAGGTGGCTTGGGCCCTGAAAAAAGCTGATGTCTCCTGAAACTTGATTGCGATGAGTCTTTTCCTTGTAGCTACCCTGAACCCTCAGACCTGCCGACTGGAGACAGTTGCAGGAGTGTGGCCCGGGCTGGAGGAGAAAGGCCTCTCTCCAGCCATCTCACCATCATCACCTCCATCTAGTACTCCATAATTAATCAGTTTTACTACACCCCTGGACCACCCAGCACCCTCAGGACATGACAGTGCACACTCTGAGATGCCCTAAATCCCATCTCTTATCTTGGTGAAGCTTCAATTATTGCTCTCTCTGTCTGCTATTCTCTCCCTCTGTTGTCCATCCAGCCAACCAGCATCAACAAGCCCATCCATCATCAATTCTTCCTCCTATCCATCTGTCCATCAATCTGTCAGTCCATCTATTGCATCACCAAGCTGTAAAATCAAAGCCAGAGCCTCCATGCCCTGGAAGTGCCAGATAGTCTAGAAGATTAATTATAGCCCCAGGTGCTTTGGAGGAGGCTCTTTCCTTTCTGTTCTAACTTTCTACTTTACTTGCTAAAGTGCTCAGTTACATTTTTTTTCCTTTGCTTCTGGCTCTGAGCTCAGAGATTGTGGGTATCTCCTCCCCCAACTTCTTGTTTATCTGGCCTAAATGATCAGAGCCATGCACACCTGGAATGGGATGGTAGAGGATTCTGTCTGGGGGGAAAGAGGGGATAAGGAGAGTTAGAGTCAGAAAAGGGGGGTCAGTCAGCAAGGAAGCCTGGAGAGCAGCTGAAAGGGAGACAGGGGCAGAGAGAGCCAGAGAAGGAGCAGAGAAGCTAGCTTGGAAAAGGCTAGCATAGGAGCCATGCGAAGAAATGCATATGTTAGGTTAGGACCGTGAAATAAAGCTGGCTGATCCTGGAACTTCATCTGACAGCTTTGAAAATTTCTCCACTTTCTCCCTGCAGCCTTCAGACACACCAGGCCATAGGGGCTGCTTAGGCTGAGCTGATAAAGGGTTTACCATCCCCCTACCAACACAAGTGAACTGTCTCTTTATATTGAAATAACAAAAGAGATCACTCCTGGTAGTGCTCAGGGTACCATATGTGATAACAGGAACTGAACCTGATTCTTGAAAGAGCGAGAGCGGGACAAGAGGTTCCCTAGTGCTGGACAGTGAGGCTCAAGGTCCCCGGGGCAGGAAGAGGAAATGCCACCAAGTTGGTCAGATGGGAGTTGTGCTGGGCCCCAGCTCAGGGAAGGGTCCATGTGACACTCCATGGAACAAGGACTGTTCCTCTTGCACAGACCAGGCCAAAACCCAGGGATGGGGAAGGGAGTAGGGAGGGACAAGGAAGGAGAAGACTGAAACTGAAAGGAAAAGGAAAGAGAAAAATGGCATTGAACTTTGTTCTCCTCAAACCCCCACTTCTTGTAGACTTTCTTTCTTTTTGATTTTCCAAGAATGTGGAAGTTTGAAAGCAGAAGCTGTAAAGCCAAGAGTCTGAGGATGTTTCCATGGCCCCCTCTCTGATGCTTTCACCTGCCTTACTACATTACCTCCTAAATAAGTGTTCACTTAACGATTCAGCACTCCTTGACATCCTTCTGAGGAGCATTCATGCCTACTCACAGGGTCAATCCCTCACACCCTGGAAACGTGTCCTCAGGGCAATGATCTTCAGAGCCCATGGAGTCCTGGAGGGTGAACCTGGTGTCTCCCAGTGAGCACGCCAGAGAATCAAGTGGGAGCATCAGAGCCTCACAGTACCATAGCCACAGTGAGGGGAAGAGGAAACACTGAGAGTGAGAAGAAAATACAGAAAGAAATGTCCTAAGGAAAAGGTGTTATCAAATAACTGAAAGTTTCTACCAGAATTTTCTGTGTAACCCCCCCCCTCCCAATCCTGAATCTTAACAAAGATTAGTGTGTTGGGATGTGTCTGTGGATGTCTATCACAGTTCATCTGTGTTTGCATGACTGTGATCGCCTCTGTTTGCCCATGAGCAAGGCCAGAGCCTTCACCTCTAGACTGTCTGTCTCTCTGTCAATCCCCGAGTGTTTTTCCCCTGCAGAAATAGTTACATCATAGCTCATCCTTATCGCAGGAGGTTTTCAGGAAACTCGCAAATTCATGAGAAAGAGAAAGAGCTAGGCCTGGAGAAACATACAAAGAATATATATCACATAAAGAATTTGCATAGATCATTCTTGGGTGTATGGTTTTTTGTAAGATGAGGGAGAACAAGGATGTGGAAGATCGGTTGCCCAAGGTGTAGGGTGCAGCAGGAAATTTGGAAAACTTTGATATTTATATGCTGTCTAATCAGAGCCATAAAATGATTCTGACTTTTATTGACTTATTTCCTTTTTCTTAAGAACTCACTCTGTCCAAAGTCAAAGCCCAAACCCTAGGATTTTCCTTTTGAATTTCAGCAGCCTCAGAGAATACCACATAGACAGCTTCATCCTCCTGGAAGTCCTAGTATGGCCTGGCTCTGTTCTCTGCTGTGGCTGCCTCTGCTGCTGCCTCTGCTGCCGCTGCTCTGGGCGCCCACAGGAGCCGGTGAGTGACCCTTTCTCCACCCCAGGCCTCTCCCTCACCTTCCACCTTAGAGTCAGGTTCAGGGGCCCTGCGAGTCCTGCTGTAACTCTCAGGAAAAGGAAGACTTCAGACATGGTGGCCACTCATTCCACAAAAGGGGAACAGTGTCCCACAACACTTCTTCCCTAAACCAGAGGTAATGTCACTATTAGTCAGCAACCACCCAACCAATGACCATGTCCTGCCCCCTCAAATGATCCAGGTAATAGGGCACACTCACAGGGCATCCTGTGTTCAGAACAGTCTCAGCCACTGAAGCCCTGAAAAGGCGCCTCTACTGTTTCCGGAACATGCTGGGGACTGTGGGAGTTGCACAAGGTTAGAGGCCCCAGACTATGGGGTCAGGAGTCCTTCTTCGGCTGCTGAGAATCAAGGTTCAGTTCCCTTGTCTGGTGTCTGTTGGGCACCAGATGCTCTAAATCCTTGACCGGGGCAGGAGTTCCCAACCCTCAGAGCATCTGGGGGACTGTCTGGGGTGAAAGTTCCCTTGGGGATGGGGCTCAAGGGGTATTTTTGGAACCATTGGCAGAGGGTGCATGTTCTCTTACTAGATGCTCAGCAAGGTGCTGGATTCCAATTTCCAGTAATGAGAAACATCTCTACAGTTTCCAGAAGGGTATCCAGCTGCCATTGCCCCCCTCCTCCACCTTAAGCTCCTTCTTGCTCCCAGTTCCCACCAGCACAGGGTGGTAAACCCTCACTACCATTTCCCTGTGCATGTCCCTAAGAAACTATCAATAATGGGGTGAGAAATACTGCCCAGACCCCAAAAGTCAAGAAGGGACCTGGAAGAGGGTGGCGCCAGGAGTCATTTACTGGGTTCAAGAGAGAAGGCATTCAGGAGGAGAGAACAGCCAAAGGGAGGAGAACAGGCCCAGCAGCGAGGGAGATTATCTGACATATCATCCAGGGTAGGCTCAGGACCCATAGATGGTCCTCCCTGAACTGCCAGGAGTAATCCCCACACACAGAGCCAGGAGTAAGCTGTGAGCATCACAAGGCATGGTTGAAAATAAATTTAAGAAACAAAGAAAGAGAGAAGAGACAGACAAACAGAGAGAGAGATAAACAGAGAGCTATTCTGGGAGGCCTGAGATAGATCCCTGCCCCTCTCTGGTTCTTTCTCCAGGTCAGTCAAAGGCACGAAGAACAGTGACCACTCACAAGTTGCTCCTACAGATCAGGGCTGTTCTGAGGAGCCCCACAACTCAGCACTTAGTCCCCCAGCAGCTCCCCAGTCAATTGCCACTGTCAGCTCCATTTCAGATAGGGAGAAACTGAGGCACAAGATCCTTTGTTCCAGTCCCCCAATGAGTAAGTGCAGAGGTGAGATCTGAGATTGGCCATCGGCAAAGTCCTGACTCCCATCTAAAGGCTCCTTTGAAAATCTTCCTTGTGCAGCAAAACTAAGTAGCACAAATTATTTTTAAAAAATGGAGAGAATCAAAGAGACTGATCACAGCACAACATCTGTTTCTAGAAGCCCCACCAGGTGTGATCCCTGGGCACAGAATCATGAGTGAGCCCTGATCACTATCTAATGAGACCCAGAAACCACACACAGACATGTACACACAGAGAAAGAATGGAGACAGGTATGGGGCCACATCCAGCGATGCTCAGGGTTTGAAGCAAGTTGGTTATATGATATCCATATTCCTTACCCACTGTATTACCTCGCAGAACCCCAAGTGGAATTTTTGGTTTGTTTTTTGGGGTCACATCCAGAGATTCTCAGGGATTTCTCTTGCAAACTTGGGAGTTTCTATGGGGTGCCAAAGATCTAAAACTTGATTGATTGATTGATTGATTGATTTCTGGGCGACATCCGGCCATGCACAAGGGTTACTCCTGGCTCTGCACTTAGAAATTGCCCCTAGAAGGCTGAGGGACCATATGAGATGCTGGGAATCGAACCGGGTCTCTCCCAGGTCGGCTACATGCAAGGCAAACGCCCTACTGCTGTGCTATCTTTGCGGTTTCAATGATGCCAAGGATCTACCCTGAGTGACTGCATTCAAGGAAGTATCCTACCCACCATACTTACTGACTCTACAGCCCAAAAGCAATTCTTTAATCACAATATTTTCTCACAATTAAAAAAAAAAAAAAAGAAATCTCAGCTTGTACAGTCTGATAGCAGTCAAGAGAATCACATGTCCCAGACAGTTCACTGCTGGGTCCCCTCACCCCACACTTCCCAGGTGACTCTCCTCACCTCCAAGACCCTCTCTCCTGTCCCTGCTTGCAAGTGACCACTCGGCTGAGCAGCCCCTGGTCTTTCTCTTTCCAGACTTGAGTCCTGGATCTAGAGTCCCTCAGCCTGACCCATCTCTTTCTCCTCCCCACAGAGGACAGAAAGCTGATGCTGCTGGCACCCCGCGAAGTGAATGGCTCCCTGGGCGACACCGTGAACCTGGACTGTGTCCTGCAGACTGAGGGGTCTGAAATGCTACAGGTGAAGCACATAAAGTGGGAGAAGCTGGAGTCATGGGGGAACCTCAGCATTGTGGCAGAATTTGAACTAAACCAGTACCCCAGAATTGAGGAGCCTGACCGTGTGCAGTTCGTTGCTGCTGGGAAGGACCAGGAAGGACCCCTGATGGATGCGTCGCTGACCTTGACTGACCTATACCCTGATGACGAAGCCAACTATACCTGCGAGGTGACCACAGTCCAGCAGGGAATCGGGAGGGTGAGCACCTGGCTCCGAGTCTTCTGTGAGTGGGGGGAGGGGGAAGAGGGTTGTGGGGTTGTGGGGAACAGGGTTGTGGGCAGAGGGCGGTGCTTGAGAGAGTCCAACATGTGGGGGTCTCTGGGAGGAGTGGGATGATGAGGGTTGGGTTGCTGGGGTAGGTGAGCCGAAAGGGCACAAGCAGGCAAGTGCCTTACCCCATGTCCTCTCTCCACATGTTTTCCTTCTACATTACATTCTCAATTCTCCTCAACTGTTGTCTACACTGACTCCCACACTTCTTGGCTCCTACCCAACAGCAGCCTCCAATGCCCTGACCATAAGTCACAGAGTCCGAGCACCGTTGGCTGTCCCAGTCCCGCAGCCTCCATCTAGAGCTCTTGTGGGACCCATGATCAAGGACTCTGGGGCACAGGGGTAAGGGGACAGAGAAGTGGGTCAGTGAAAATCCAGAGTCAAGGTCTACACTGGCTCCACCTTCAGAGAGTTCTTCTCAACTCAACTCACTATCCCCAATCGACCCCAGTCTTGGGGGCTGAAATTGACCTTCTCTACTCTGACCCCTCACAGAGCCAATGGGGCTGGGCTGGACTCTCTCTGTACCCTACCATCCCCTCACTGTCTACACTACACAACCATCCTCCACTTAGGGTCCACATCAATTATCTCAACACTGTCTACATTGCATACCTCTACTCCACTCTGTCCCCAGAGTGAACCCCAGTTTGTCTCACACAGCCTCACTCCTTGTGATGTTCCTACTCATTTGTGGAAACAAGCAGCAAAGGTCAAGCCACCACAGTGATGCTACAGGACTTGTCAGAGCCTTGAATGTTCCTGTGTGTGGAGGTCCCCAGACCTGCTATCAGGAGTCCAGCAGAAAAGGGGGTTCTGGGGGGAGAAAAAAAAGAAAGAAACGGGGGTCCTGAGGTCTTTGTGCCCGGCTGCCCCACCACCGCCCTCAGGCTTCTCTTCACACAGGGACCCACAGTCCCTGCTCCAGGCCTCTCCTCTCAGGCTTTTCTACAGGAACCAATTATGTCCATAATCCTGCCATAGCTCAGCAGGAAAGCAAGCAGTTCACCTGCAGAGGTGGGGACACAGGGCAACTGTCCCCCACTGGTCTAGCCCAACCTAAGACCCAGAATTTGGCTCAGAGCACAGAAGCTCTTGTGCTCTAATATTTGCAGCAGTTTCAGACAAAAAACAAAAGGGGAAATTGCCAAGCATGTTAATTTGAGGTGTTGTGACCCTCTCAGGACATCCCGGGTGAACCTGGGGTACCCCATCCTCTTGACCCTCTGCTTCCAAGCTCCTGTTCTCTGGGTAACCTTGTTCCCTGTGGGCAGGAGGCTCTTCCGCATTAGAGTGGGACCCGCAGGGTCTCCTGTCTCTGAGCCTGTCCCTGTCTTCTTCACAGACGCCCCCCAGGTCTCCATCTTCCTCTTAGATGACAACTGGCAGCAGGAATCCAGAGAAACCAGACTGAACTGTTATGCTAACAGCAACCCAGAGCCCATAAGTTATGAGTGGAGCACGTGAGTGCTGAGGCTGATGCAGGTCTGAGGGGGGAGGCTGGAAATGGATTCCTGGATCTGAGGGAGGAGATAGTGGCTATGAACTCCTTTTTCTATTTTTTTTTTTGTTTTATTTTGTTGTTTAATTTTTCAGCCTCACTCTTAATGCAGAGGACTTAACCCTGACTTGTATATAGGGCTCACCATGGTAGGTCTCATGAGCTCATAGAGTTCCCCATAGAGGTTATGAAATAAGGGCTGGTCACAAGCAAGTCAAGTGTCCCACCTGTTGAGCTATTTCCTGTCCCTAGACTCTGTGGTGTGCCCGAGGAAGTGGGGATGGAAGGTCTGCCCGAAGGGAGAAGCTAGTGGGACCCCAATAGAGAGGTTCCTTTTGACCCAATTGCAACTGTCTTTCTGGCTAGAAAGGGGCTGCCAAGGTGTGATTCCTGAGTATGAGGTAGTCATGAGCACTGTCGGGGAGGCCCCAAAATCTAAAACAAGACAAATAGAATTTTAAAAGCCCTGCCTTTTATGTGGGCAATGAAAACCTCTCAGCTGCTGAATAGGCACTCACAGGGTGAGTGAGATCTGGGTTCAAGCCAAGCTTCCCATCCACAGTTACTTTCATCAAATAAAGATTCTGCAGACTAGGTTTCTGAGAGCTCGGCCCAGGTTTTAGATACCCCAGGTCGTCTTCCTGAGTCCGACTCTGTGCCCATCCTTTTCCTCCTGCCACGCATCTCCACAATTGCCACTTAGCACTGAGCCACACCAGAGTTAAAGGTCACCTATGCTCCAGAAAATATGTCATTTGCCCAATCCCAGAGACCAGAGCAAAGGAAGCTGAAAGAGGTCTTGGCTGTAAGCTGTCTGAGGTCTCAGGGCAGCTCTAGGGGCCCAACCTAAGGGTTTGGCTTTCCTCTGAGTGAGGTAGGAGTTCTATAGGTGATGAGCAAAGCAGGGCAATGAACTCTATTCTAGTACTTTTTCTCAGTACACTAGATGAGGGTGATGCCAGAGGGAGCAAGAGCCAGGGGAAGTTGGGAAACTGAAGACCACAAAGGCTCCGAGGACTAGAAGGTTCTGGATGGTCTGAGGTGGGGCCTCAGGACCTCTGAGTGGATCTGGGAAGTGAGATGGACAGTTGGACGATTCTAGGGCCTCTGACCTTGAGGCACAGATGTGGGAGGTGCTGTGGGTTACTCAGTCCCTGTCCTTGCAGCAGGGGCCCCACTCTCACCCCTGTGCCCCCAGGATCACGGGGGCCCTGCCTCCATATGCTGTACCCCAGGATGACTGGCTCGAGCTCCTGCCCTCAGAGGAGCCCATCAATATCACCTTTATCTGCACTGTCTCCAATGCCCTGGGGATGGGCCAGGATTCCATCAATGTCCTGCTCCCAGGTGAGGAGCCAGTGGGGAGCACAGACACCTCAGCAAGATTGCCTCTGAGGCAGGGGTTGGGGTCCCTGGTGAGGAGCCCCTGAGCTCTCGTCCTCTCATGCTAACTCAGAAAGATCTTTTCTGGGGAAGGCCAGAATTGTAGTTGAGGAAATGTCACTCAAAGTTGGTCTAGATAATGGCACAGTAGGGAAGAAGCAACTTTAGGTCTAACTTAGTATAGGGGCCACAATTATGTATGTGACTGAGAAATATCTTTTATGTTGTTCCCACTTTTCCCTATGCTGATCTGTTCCATGCTGGCCATCCCATCAGCAGTCATCAGGGTCAAGTGGGCTTTCATGCTTTCTGTCCCCACTTCATTAGTGGGTCTGGAGAGGAACCAATACTCATTTATTTTTGTTTTTTTGTGTCACACTGAGCTGTGCTCATGGCCTCCTAGCTCTGCTCTCAGTGCTTTTCACTGGAAAGCCTGTGGGATCATTTGTGGTGTCAGAGATGGAACCCAAGTCAGTCTCCTGTGAGGCTAATACCCTCCCCCCTCACTGTCTCATTGGCTCTTGAATTCAAGATATTCTATAGCTCCTACCAATCACAGCATCATACAGAATTGGATGTTCTGATTCCTGGAGTCCTGACTCTGACCCTTAGGGCTGTCTATAGGAATGAGGGGTAATGTTTGCTGGACAGGGGGAACCTAAAGTCTTCAGTCCTAAATCCCTGCCTTCTCTTCCCTCCAGGACTTTGCAGCAAACAGTCTCAGTCATCCTCAGCTCTCACAATCAGTCTGATTGTGGCACTCGTGGCCGTGGTGCTCATGGCCATGGTGCTTGTGGCCCTGGTTTATTTCTGGTTTTCCAGAAAGTTGCGTGAGTGTCTCCTCTAAGTAACATTTCCCACTCATCTCTCAGCCTGAGCCTTCAGAGCCACGATCCACTTCTGGACTGAGGGTGGTACCTCTACTCAGCCCCTGTCCCAAATGGGAAGGAGGATTCTCCTTTTCCTAGAATCCCAGGTCTCAAATCTCTGGGTCCCCCCTGACTATCCATAGCTTCCTGATGTATTTCCTCTGTGTCCCCAGGTCAGGACCAGCGCAACACCTTGGAGAATGAGGCACATCTTTTGCGTCCTCAGGACAGGACTGCCTCAGAGCACTGCAGAAATGAGGTAGTGGAAAAGGTAAGTGTGGAGTGGGATGCTGAGGTGGGTAGGGGCCTGGGGGGGGGAAGTCTTCATAAAGCTCCACCCCATTGTGGGATTTCTCCCAAGAAACTCCCTCTGTGGTGCACCCCAAATCTGCCCCTCTTACACCCTGAACATTTGTCATAGTGACTTGCCTTAGGCTTCAGATGATTGGAAAATGGCCATTCACCCCTAAAACTTGGACCCCGTCTATGGAACCAGCACAGTTTTCAGCACAAGCAACAGTAATCGGACTTCTACTGGAGAAGGCCCTAATGCTGCCCTGGCACTGACTTGCTCCAGAGTGGGCTCATATGACACGTGGATGACTTGGAAACAACGACGACTTGCTTTCAGGACAGGGTTCTCTGCATTGTCGCCTAACAGTGAGATGAAGCCAGAAGACGCTCTGTGACACCCTGACTTTTACATAGGATCTGTACAAAAACCAAGATCTCTAATAACAGAAACCTGACTGTGGCAAATGTGATTGAGAAGAACTTTTACTGAGAACACAATGACAGACTTTGGGGGTTAAACAACTTAGTATACCAGGAGCCTGTAATTGGTCTTATGGCAGGATGCTTCATGGATAGGATCTCCGTATTGTTAGGCCAAAGTTTTTTCATTTCTATTTCATCAACTTTTGCTGCTCCTATACCAAAAAAATAAAATGAAATAAGAACTGACACACACTCTTTTTTTTCTTTCTTTTGTTTCCTTTTTTTGGTTTTGGGGTCACACCCTGTGTTGCTCAGGGGTTACCTCTGGCTTTGCACTCAGAAATCACTCCTGGCATGCTCAGGGGACCATATGGAATGCCGGGAATCGAACCAGGGTCTGTCCTATGTTGGCCGCATGCAAGGCAAATGCCCTACTGCTATGCTATCTCTTCGGCCCCCTTTGATTTTCTTTTTTATATTTTAAATAGAGGCTCCCACCTTTTTCATAAAACCTGGGGACACAGATTCCTATGTTTTACCATAGATTGCTGCATTTTTCTATAAAACTAAGAAGGGAGGAAGGCTGGGGCCCAGGCCAAGTGATCTCAGATACATTGGTGGGGGGAAAATAAGGACAGAATAAAATTAAGAAACCTAAACTTTAACAACCTAAACTTAAGTGAGCTTGTTATACTGGCAGGCCAGGGGGTAAAGGGTGGTGGTAGAAGATGCACTCTGGGTTCATTGTTGGAGGGAGGTCGACACTGGTGGTGTGGATGGCCTTGAATCACTGTATATCTGAAATTCAACTAGGAAGGACTTTGTAGATCACAATGGTTTCAATAAAATAAAAACTTTTAAATAACTGCCCCTGTGCCCATAGACCCACTATGTGGTTACTTAAAAGTCTGTTTCTGTGCGAGATATGATTTTTTTCATGGTTTTTATTTGTTTGGGGGCCACACCCATTCTTGCTCAGGGTTTACTCCCCACTCTGGGTTCAAAAATCACTCCCGGCTGTGCTCACAGATCCATATGAGATGCCGTTGATGAGTTGGCTGTGTGCAAGATTAGCCTCCTTGCTGTACTATAGCTAGAATCTCCTGGGTCTGATTATTATTGTGGGTTTTGTGTCTCTCCAGGGTCACTCCTACTGGTGCCCAGAGGACCATGGGTGCAGGGACCCAACCAAGGCCTCCTACATGACAGCAGGATTCAGGTCAACTCAGCTGTCTGTCCTGTATGCAATCTGTGTTTTGTTGTTGTTGTTGTTTGTCTCATTTTGGGACCACACACTGGGGGGGTGGTACTTAGCCTTACTCCTGGCTTCAGTTGCTTCTAGTAGGACTCAGAGAGTCATATATGTTCTGGGAATTGAACCAAGATCAGCTACATGCAAGGCAAGTGCCTTAATCACTGTAGAGCTTAATCACTGCAACTTAGTCACTGTATAATCTCTAGTTCAGGGTGTGTTTTAATTGCTTCCCCTTCTGATCCCTTATGCCCACATCTGGAGAATCTGCCTGACTTCCAGGGAGGAAAACCCTCAGACCTGCTCCTCTGCGACACTGGGCTCCCAGGATGAATCTAAGTGGTTTTGTTTAAAAGGACCTTGCAGGGACTGGAATGATAGTATGCAGGGAGGGCTCTTGCCTTGCACAAGGCCACCCATGTTCAAATCCTGGCACAGTATATGGTCCCTGAATCTTTCCAGGAGTGATCCCTGAGCACAGAGTCAGGCATAAGCCCTGAATACAGACCTGCGTGATTAAGGGGAAACCCTCTGAAAGGTTCTTGCAGGTCAAGTTAGCATCTTTCTTCTAGGGCAGGAATCTGCAACCTGTAAGACATAAAGAGCCAGTTGGACTAATTTACAAAGGAAAAAAAAAAAAAAACACCTGCAAGCAGCAAAACAATTTCGACATTTAAAACAAATATAGCACGGCATACATTGTTTCTTATCTTCATGCTATCTACAGGATATTCAGTTAGCTGTTGATCTAAAGAAAAAAGGAACTTTTTCACTTAACAATGTAAACTATATTTGTGCAAATTAATACTGCTCGTCACCCTCCTGCTAGGCCGGCCCTGCTGTTGGAGCCACAGTAAAGCTTCAAAAGAGCCACATGCGGCTCTGGAACCGCAGGTTGCCAAATCCTAGGCTAGACTTTCCTTTGTCCTACCCACAGGCTGAGTCAGAAACCCTCTGTTGCATTAATTTTTTATTATAAAGTCCTAATGGTGGATGGTCAATAGTAGGGTCTTTCTCGGCCTGGCCTGGTGCCTGCAGCCCCTACAGCCTGGTGGATCTGTGGTTTCAGGGTAAAGGTGAGGAAATAATCCACAGCAGTCAGATGACATTTCAGAAGAAATCCAGCTTTTTTACAAGCTAACCATCATGTGCATATCTCATACGGTTGCTAAGTTAAGCAGCCTTCTTCCTGCTTCTCTACATCTACGCTGCCTCTCCCCTCTCCTCCAGGCAACCCCTTAAATCACCAACCAAGTACCCCTCCCAGCTGTGGGAGAGTCTCACTTTCCAGGTGAGATAGGAAGGAAGTTAGGGGAGGAGTAACAACCCTCAAATGAGGTCTTGGGATCTTCAGGAGCCTTAGGGACCCCGTCCCTATCCAACCCTCCACATCCCTTGGGGATGGCCCTCTTCTGACCTCCTCCCTCTGACCCACCCTAAACATGGAATGTCCATTTTGACTTAAAATCCTGGGCACTGGGCCCGGAGAGATAGCACAGCGGTGTTTGCCTTGCAAGCAGCCGATCCAGGACCTATGGTGGTTGGTTCGAATCCCGGTGTCCCATATGGTCCCCTGTGCCTGCCAGGAGCTATTTCTGAGCAGACAGCCAGGAATAACACCGCCGGGTGTGGCCCAAAAACAAACAAAAAAAAATCCTGGGCACTGCATGGAGGGTCCCTCCCTCCTCTAACTCCTTCCTCCAGCAGACCCTGGAGTTGAGTCTCTGCAGAATGCACCCCAGAGCCCGTTCACCTGTATGGGCAGAGCTACAGAGCGATGCCTGAACTTGTCTCTTTACCAGAGAACAGCAGTATCCTTTGTTGGAGGGTGGGGGGACAGAGGATATCTCCAGAGTTACAATCAGCAGTACTCAGGGATCCTGTAGTGCCAGGAGCCAAAACAAGTTTACAGCATGTAAGGCAAATACCTTAACCTTTGTTAACTCTCCAGCCCACTATCCTGTTTTAAATTACATTTTTAAAAATTGAATCCTAGGGAGACACAGCTTGAGTCATTGATGATTGAGTTTCATACAATTTCCAGCACCCCTCCATCCATCAGTGCCTATTTCCACCAATGTTCCCAGTTTCCCTCTAGCCCTCATCCCACCTGCTCTATGGCAAACATTCCTCCCTTCTTTCTTTTAGACACGACCAGAAGTCTTTTTATCCTTAATCATTCACTTACAAAAATGTAGTAACCTATTGAACCATTCGCTTTTTTTGTTTGTTTGTTTGTTTTGTGCCATTTAGGGGGGGGTTTGGGGTTTACTCCTGGCTCTACTCCAAAGGATTATTCCTGTCTCTGCTTGAGAGAACCCTAAAAGGAGGCCAGGGATCAAACCCAGTTTTTAATGTGCTGGGAAAGCATACTACCTGCTGCAGGAGGTGTGAAGTTTGTCCTGTAGACATAGTGCCACAAATGTGTGCCAGCCAACTAAGCTCCTTCCTGCTGTCTCTCTTTTTGCCCAGAACTTTCTGTCTAGGGTTTTCTCTGTCTCCCTATCTCCAAGGTCTTTCAGAAGACATGAGGTCTCTTGCAACCAGGTCCTACATTCCTAATTCCACACATAGAAAACCGAGGTCCTGCACTAATTCGGACAATAACATGGGTCCCACTGCAACCCCTATGTGAAATGGTGGATTGTGTGTTCTACAATCCCCAAAGAGGAAGAGGGATTCACATGCCACTATTCCAGATAAGACAAGAGACGCAGGTCCAGCAGCAATTCCAACACAGGAAATAATGCACACACAGTTGGGAAGGAATAGCAAGCCAGAAACTCACATCACAAGCTTTTCACCCACAAGCTAGTCGCTCCACCATGTGAGACCTCGAGCCAAGATGGCATCTTCTCCTCCAAGCCTCCAAAACAGCCTTTATTGGGAAAAACAAATCCCACCACTATGAGGAGAAAAGGCCAGATGAGGAGAAAATGGGGAAACATCTTTGTAAAAAGAAAACCAAAGGAATCAATCAAAAACATCTAATTAGAAAGCAATATGATGACCAATCATATTGGTAGGCCTCTACCAACACTCCCAAATATCCACTGGACAAATTTTCCTGGTATATGCTGATGGGCATCCTATAAACCCCCCTACCCCCAAACTTCCCTTCTCTGGAATATTTTCTCTTCTCTGTGGCCCAGTTCCCTTCTGTGCCTCCATCTGCTCCCCTCCTCTGTCCAGCTCTCACAAACAGATGTGTGGTCAGTCTGCCCCCGCTTCCCTCTCCTCCTCTCTGCGGAGTTGTCCCTGAGATCTCCCTGGGATGCCTTGAGCTGCAGGAGGAGGTTTGGATGTTGTGCTGACAGGTACCAGAAAACAGTGACCCGGCAGAGGTATGCAACCAGCCCCTTCTCATCACAGTTCCTGTCTCTGGCCTTTGCTCTCCATGCAGCATTCCTTCTACTCTTTTGTTATTGTGGCCTGGCTGAGAACCGCTGGAGCATTAGCTTCATGGAGACAATGAAACCTCATGTTTAATGTGCCCCCTTGTTCCAGATGAGACATGGCAAATGCAGAAGGAGGCTGAGAATGAACCACGCAGGAGGCTCTGCGATGCTCCAAAGTGTCCATTTTATTCATTTTTGGGGTGTGACAACATTATTGAAGAAGCACCGAGGCAAAAGACCACACACACACACACACACACACACACACACACACACACACACGGAACGAACATTCTGAGTAGACCCCAACATGTCTTTGTGAACTTTGTGTCACAGATAGAGTGACGGGCTGACCTGGGGTCCTGGGGCCCAGTAGGATTCATAAACACCATCATCCATCTTTGCAAAAGTTTACCGTGGCCAAACCAGCAAGTGAGCACAAAGAGAAGCAGGAAGGCAGATGGGTCCAGCTTGCAGCCCCAAAAACCACAGTGGCAGACAGCTCACAGTCTGAGGTCCAGGGAGGTGGCGATGGAGTTTTTGGCTCAATTGTGAGTTTGCAGGGCTGATCAGGAGAAGGGCTGGACACGTCTGCCCTTGGAGATTCCAACTGTCTGTTGCTGAGAGTCTTCGAGAGTCGCCTGGACCCAAAACTCAGCAGCAGGAAGGTCAGTGCAGCGCAGACTCGCTGTCTGTGCTGGCAAGGAGGTGTCCTCAGGCAGCCCAGGAAAAAGAACCCATAGGGTAAAGGCCCACCCCAAAACCTTGGAGCAATTATGTGACCTCTGGACCGTCCCAACGTGAACCCGGGAGCCCCTGTGTCCGGCTGCAGGTTCAGGACATAAGAAGACCAGTGTGTCCCTCCTGGAAGCCCTAGGCGACCCAGCTGCAGGGGGTGGGTGCAGGCCAAGCAACACATCTGGAGAGTCCAGGTTGACCAGCCTGGCAAAGGCTGAGTCGGGCTTGGCTGTGGAGTCTTGAGCCGGCGTCGGCACCAGGGGGCGCTGCTTCAACGCCTCCAGATGTGGAGCATGGCACAGGAGAGCAGGAGATGCACAGCTGCAGGGCTGCAGGGCTGCAAGTGGAGGATCTGTGCGGAGTCCCCCGAGAGTCGTCTAGAGAGCAAGCATTTCCTGTGGGACTTCCATTTTGTAGACAGTGGGATCCACTGGAGACTGAGTCTGTCTGCCAAGCCCTCTCGGGGCTCCCACACTCCCTGGGATCAGCTCATTTGGCAAGTGGGGTCACGGGAGGACTCGGGGGCACCACGTCATAGCAGCCTGCAGGTCTGGAGACGCAAGCCCCTAAGTCATAATCCTAGATTGGACACAGCTGGGCTCTGGCCGGCATGGCAAGTGCGGGGTCCAGGGGCCAAGTTAGCTCTCCTGGGGGGTAGAGAGCTGCCCCAGGTATAGCGGGGCAGAGTCCGGGAACCTTGGCGATCCGTGGTAACTGGAAGCATGGCACTGAGCAGGCACTGGGCACACGGAAGTGTGTGCCCACGTCCACGCTCGCGGTGGCCACTCAGAGGCAGCAGGGAGGCATGGTCGTGGGAGCTGGGAGCACAGGGGAAGGCAGGAGCAGGTTTTCCTGTGCACAAGGTAAGGGATGTAGGAGCCAGCGGCCTCCACCTCCTGACCATGCAGCAGCCATGAAACCTCATCTGGGACATCAGACGCAGCTGCGGGGTCACTGGCTCTGGTGCTGATCACCAGGCACCCACCAAGGCAGAGTTGACTCCACTCTTTTCTTTCCTCCCTCGCCAACATCTTGTCCACTGGTTCTGGAACCACGCCTGTGCGGATAGCAGGCACAAAAAGGACGCTGAGGTGGCAGCTGGTAGCCTTTTGGCATCCTCAGGGCCCTATAGATCCCGTTCCTATCCCTTTGGCCAATAAACCAGCCAGGACCCAGACCTGTGCCTGGAAGCTACAGAGCAGAAGGAAGAAGTCTGGACATCATCAACCTCCCTCATTGGGCTCTCTGGCTGTGACTGAGACTGGAGGTGAGCTGGGCAGGACAGTGAGGGACCACTTCATGTCAAGAGGTACCCGAAGATCGAAGAGGCCTGTATTTGAGTATCTGCCTCCATGGGGTAGAATTGAGAGAATTTGGGCCCTTAGAGATAGCACAGCGGCATTTGCCTTGCAAGCAGCCGATCCAGGACCAAAGGTGGTTGGTTCAAATCCCGGTGTCCCATATGGTTCCCCGTGCCTGCCAGGAGTTATTTCTGAGCAGACAGCCAGGAGTAACCCCTGAGCACCGTCGGGTGTGGCCCAAAAACCCAAAAAAAAAAAAAAAAATTTGAGAGAATTTGGGGACAAGGAATCCTGTGGAACTAGGTTTGTAGAGTCCAGGCAGAATTGGGGCACAAAGTAAGGGTTGTGGCCTGGTGGGCTCCGAGTCCAGGTGTAGCCCTGCCCGACCTCCAGGCCAGTGACCTGGGATGGCTCCAGGGGTGGATCTGGCCCATCTCAGACTTGAGCTTCCTACCGCACTTCACAATCCAGACAGGAGCAGAGGCCACAGCCAGCCAAGAGCAGGCTTTGTCCCCTTCCTCCTACTGTGAGGGAGCCTGGCCCAGAGCTTGAGGGGATGCGGGGGTGAGGGAGGGGCTGAGTGCAAGCCAGGGATAATTTGATGTGATTTGTCCCTGAGCAGGTGAGCCCAGAAAGCAGCCTCGCAGGCACTACAGCCAGGAGCAGCGGCAGCAGCTGCTGGATCCTTTGAGGAGAATCCCTATCACGACAGCTGGTGCCAGGAACTGGCCAGCAGGCTCCCGCTGCAGAGGGTGTAGGTGCTGGTAAGTATTGTCCCCCTTCCCCACAGCCCCTGAATGGGCACTACTAAGCCCTGAGTCTTTCCCCCAGCTCTCCCAAGCCCCAGCGACCCCTTTGGAATTGGCGGGCAGAGGGGAGGAAAGAGGGATGGGAAAGGGCCTGGCAGGGACTATCTGAGGACACCAACGGGCTCCCAGCATGCCTCTTCAGTGTACATTTGTTCCTGGTTTGTAGCCTGGTGTACATTTTGTGTACATTTCTGGCGTCCATTTTGTACAATTGTGGTTTCAGAACCAGCAGACCAGACGTCGGCAAGGGAGGAAGGCCCAGAATGGAGTTCACTCTGCTTTGGTGGGTGCCCAGCCTCAGCATTCAGAGCCAGTGGCCCAGCAGTTGTGTCTGTGGCCCAGCATCTGAGGTCCCAGATGAAGTTTCACCGTTGCTGTAAAGTCAGAAAGTGGAGGTGCCTGTGCTTTCTCCTACGTGCCCCAGGAACCAGCTCCTGCCTCACCCCATGTGCTTGGAAACCCTGATCCACAACCATTCCAGCCATCTAGCCACTGCAAGTGTGGCCTTGGTCACATCCCCCTGTGTGCCCAATACTTGTTCAGTGCCAAGCTTCCAGCTACCACGAATCACCAAGGTCACTGGCCCAGGCCCTGCTATCCCTGCTCACCTTGGGCCCAGCTTTCTCCCTCCCAGAAGAGCTAACTTGGATCCTGGACCCCACACTTCCCGCGATGGCGAGGAGAGGAGAGGAGAGGAGAGGAGAGGAGAGGAGAGGAGAGGAGAGGAGAGGAGAGGAGAGGAGAGGAGAGGAGAGGAGAGGAGAGGAGAGGAGAGGAGGGGAGAGGGGAGGGGAGGGGGAGGGGAGGGGAGGGGAGGGGGAGGGGAGGGGAGGGGAGGGGAGGGGAGGGGAGGAGGGGAGGGGGAGGGAGGGGAGGGGAGGGGAGGGAGAGGAGGGAGGGGAGGGGAGGGGAGGGGAGGGGAGGGGAGGGAGGGGAGGGAGAGGAGAGGAGGGGAGGGGAGGGGGAGGGAGGGGAGGGGAGAGGAGAGGAGAGGGGAGGGAGGGGAGGGGAGGGGAGAGGAGAGGAGAGGGGAGGGGAGGGGAGGGGAGGGGAGGGGAGGAGAACAGAAGAGGAGAGGAAAGGAGAGGAGGGAAGGGAGGGGAGATGGGGAGGGGAAAGAAAGGGAAGGGAGGAGAGGAGGGGAATAGAGGTGAGGAGGGGCAGGGAGGAGAGGAGAGGAGAGGGGAGAAAAGAGGAGAGAGGAGAGAGAGAAGAGGGGAGAGAGGAGAGGAGAGAGAGGAGAGGGAGAGAGGAGAGGAGAGAGAGGAGAGGAGAGAGGAGAGGCGGGAAAGAGGAGAGGAAGGAGAGGGGAGAGAGGAGAGGGGTGAGAGGAGAGGAGGGAGAGAGGAGAGGAGGAAGAGAGGAGAGGAAGGAGAGAGGAGAGGAGGGAGGAGAGGAGGGAGAGAGGAGAGGAAGGAGAGGGGAGAGGAAGGATAGGGGAGAGAGGAGAGGAGGGAGAGAGGAGAGAAGAGGAGTGGGGAGGGAACGGAGGGGGGAAGGGGAGGGAGGAGGGGAGGAGAGGAGAGGAGAAGAAGAGAAGAGAAGAGAAAGGGACCTGTGGACAAAGCTATGGACGCTACTCCAGGTAAAGGCCCCTCTTCCTCAAGGCAATGCAAAATGCCCATGGGGTCCCAGGGTATATCCCTGAGAGCACCCAGAGAATCATGTAGGAGCACCAGAGCTGGGCATGGGAGTCTCCCCCACAGCACCTTAGCCACAAGGAGGGGAGAAGGAAATGATGAGAGGAAAAAAGGAGCAATGAGAAGAATTCTCAGGACAAAAAAATAGGATGAAATGACCCCAAATTTCTACCAGAATTTTTCTGCCCACACAGCAAAAAAATCCAAACCTCATCACCTCTAAGGTTTTCCTGTCTCTGTGAGTCTGTCCCTGAGTGTGTGTGACTCAGGCATGCAAGTGAGCTGCCCTGTCAGGTCATACCTGCCACAGTGCTTCAATTGGGTCCAACACCATGGAATCCAGAGGCCAGCACGGGGTTGAGCAGGGGCTCTGGGGGGTTCTTTCTCCTGCTCTCCATCCTCTCACAGCCTCTTTGGACCCCAAATTACTCCCATTCTCTCTTAAGAGTTCCAGCCTGCACCTGGAGACTTGGCACAAGCACCAGGAGAGTTTTGTTTTTCCCTTTGGGTATGAGTGTTTTTTTTGCCTCCCCAGGGATGCTCAGGCCTTAGTCATGACTGTGCTCAGGGATGACACTGGAGGAGCTCTGGGAGGTCATCCAGGACTAGGGATCGCCCCTGGTTGGTCATGAGCAAGGCCAGAGTCTTCACCCCTGAACTGTCAGTCAGCCCCTGGGTCTGGTGACAAAACAGCTCTTCCATATCCCAGGAGGTTTGTAGGAAACTCACATTCATGCTGCTGGGAAGGACCAGGACCTGCTGGATGCACCGCTGACCTTGATTGACCTGCACCCCGATGATAAAGCCAACTACACCTGCAAGGTGACCATGTTCCCACAAAGGAGCGGGAGGGCAAGCACTTGGCTCCGTGTCTTCTGTGAGTGTGGAGGGGGACGGATGGGGTTGTGGGTAGAGGGTGATGCTTGGGAGGGCAGGGCTGCCCCCAAAGTGTCCTTGGAGTTTTTAACCACAAAGTCACACACCTGCAGTTTTTGGTGTTTTGGTGTCTGCGGAGATGAGTGAAGCAGTGAAGTTGGGCCCTTGGTGTGATGATAGTCGTAAGGTGTCTGCGTAGCTGCCAAGGTTTCCGCAGCATGGGGGCTTGACACCCCTCCTATGGCTGCAGTACAGTCAGCCCTGACACCATATATTCACAACTTGTTGCTGTTTGCCTGGCTCTTTCAGTATTTAGATGAGCCTATGGCGCTGGCCAGTGGGGACTTGTATGGCTCTGGATAGTGGCTGTGGTCTTGAGACTTTGGGACCTACAGAGATGCTGGGGGAGGTGACTTGCCCTGGCTAAGAGGTTCTAAGGACAGAAAGAGAGGTAGTAAGCAATGGTGGAGCTTGGGGTCATATCTGGGGACCCTTCCACTGGAAGGTGTT
The DNA here is from genome assembly GCF_024139225.1 of Suncus etruscus. Classification (NCBI taxonomy): domain Eukaryota; kingdom Metazoa; phylum Chordata; class Mammalia; order Eulipotyphla; family Soricidae; genus Suncus; species Suncus etruscus. The sequence continues at coordinate 88,765,500 of NC_064861.1, forward strand.
GAGGGTCAGGTGATAGTGAATAACCCTTGGCTGTGCAAAGTCTTGGAAAATAGGTTATTTTTTTGATTATTTTATTTACTTATTATTTTTCCTGATCTGGGGCAGTTATTGTGAGGATTGGGGATGTGGATTATCTTCCCCGACATCCCTGAGTTTATTCAACTAGCAGACAAGTTCTTTGCACTGAGATGCGCATGTTCAGTTCCTGTCCCAACACAATGACAACAGCACTGCTCTCACCAACAACAACACACCAATACAGTATCCCTCATGTCTACATCTGGGCCACCAACACACCATTCCTCATGGTCCACACCAAAACCAATAGTCCTTTACTGTCAATTTCAATTTCTTGCATCAGAGATTATATTTTGCTTTTGGACCACATCTGATCGTATTAGGGGTCCCTCCTGGTTTATGAAGAAATTACTCCATGGCTCCTACTCTTTGGGTTCCCCTGTTCCCTGTGGTCAGGGGCTCTTCATCATCAGTGTGGGCCCCCTGAGGGCTCCTGTCTCTGAGTCTATTCTTGTCCCCTTTACAGATGCCCCCCAGGTCTCCATCTCCCTGTATGATGACAAAGGGCAGCTGGGACACAGGGAAACCAGTCTGAGCTGTGACGCCCATGGAAACCTGTAACCCCCTAGGACCCTGCCCGCAGGGTGGACTGAGGATCACGTAGTAATTCGTGGGTCACGAGCGGGATCCGACCTGAAAGGGAGGAAAGAGGCTGAGAAAGAAATGAGCTCAAGTCAAGCTGGCTGATCAAGAGCTGAATTTATTAAGGCAAGACAAGCTTGTATAGTTCTACAGCATAAGGAAGTAGCTTTCATTACTTTTCCATGGTATAGAAAAGTAGGGCGGTTGTACAGGACGGACTTTCCAGTTTTACAACATACCCTTATATTGCATAGACTTATATCGCACATTCTTTCACAATGGTAGCTTAACAGGATGTGATCTTATCTTAGCAACTCGGGTGGTTTACTGGGACATCTGACTTGTTTGGTTAACATTTCTTTTAGGTCCAGGTGGTAAATGCCACAGTGGCCGCCTGTCAGGTACACAGGCCTTTGGTTTCTCAGGCATCAGAGACTCCATTTTGCTCTCTAGCTCTAACAGCCTCCAACAGAAACCCAGAGCCAGAAAATATAACTGGAGCATGTGAGTTCTGGGCCTGATGCAGATCTGGGGGTGGGGGACTAAAGATATACTCTTGGGTCTGAGGGAGAAGGGGCGACAGATAGTGGGATATGAGATGTCAGCAGCAGCTCTGGGAACCCAACATAAGGGCTTGGCTCTCCTCTGAG